>NW_026988617.1:0-262264 GCF_030222135.1 Aotus nancymaae
TAAATCCAAAACGCAGCTATCTAACAGAACGGTTGTCAATGTGTGCACTCAACTTCCAGAGTTAAACCCGTGTGTGGATTCAGCAGTCTGCAAACACTTTCTCTGCAGAGTCCCAAAACAGGCGTTTTCAGCCCATTACCGGCATATGGAAGAAACAGCAGTAAGCACAGGGTAATATCTGCTTCTAAATCCAAAACGCAGCTATCTAACAGAACGGTTGTCAATGTGTGCACTCAACTTCCAGAGTTAAACCCGTGTGTGGATTCGGCAGTCTGCAAACACTTTCTCTGCAGAGTCCCAAAACAGGCGTTTTCAGCCCATTACCTGCATATGGAAGATACAGCAGTCAGCACAGGGTAATATCTGTTTCTAAATCCAAAACGCAGCTATCTAACAGAACGGTTGTCAATGTGTGCACTCAACTTCCAGAGTTAAACCCGTGTGTGGATTCAGCAGTCTGCAAACACTTTCTCTGCAGTGTCCCAAAACAGGTTTTTTCAGCCCATTACCGGCATATGGAAGAAACAGCAGTAAGCACAGGGTAATATCTGCTTCTAAATCCAAAACCAGCTATCTAACAGAACGGTTGTCAATGTGTGCACTCAACTTCCAGAGTTAAACCCGTGTGTGGATTCAGCAGTCTGCAAACACTTTCTCTGCAGAGTCCCAAAACAGGCGTTTTCAGCCCATTACCGGCATATGGAAGAAACAGCAGTCAGCACAGGGTAATATCTGCTTCTAAATCCAAAACGCAGCTATCTAACAGAACGGTTGTCAATGTGTGCACTCAACTTCCAGAGTTAAACCCGTGTGTGGATTCAGCAGTCTGCAAACACTTTCTCTGCAGAGTCCCAAAACAGGCGTTTTCAGCCCATTACCGGCATATGGAAGAAACAGTAGTCAGCACAGGGAAATATCTGCTTCTAAATCCAAAACGCAGCTATCTAACAGAACGGTTGTCAATGTGTGCACTCAACATCCAGAGTTAAACCCGTGTGTGGATTCAGCAGTCTGCAAACACTTTCTCTGCAGAGTCCCAAAACAGGCGTCTTCAGCCCGTTACCGGCATATGGAAGAAACAGCAGTCAGCACAGGGAAATATCTGCTTCTAAATCCAAAACGCAGCTATCTAACAGAACGGTTGTCAATGTGTGCACTCAACTTACAGAGTTAAACCCGTGTGTGGATTCAGCAGTCTGCAAACACTTTCTCTGCAGAGTCCCAAAACAGGCGTTTTCAGCCCTTTACCGGCCTATGGAAGAAACAGCAGTAAGCACAGGGAAATATCTGCTTCTAAATCCAAAACGCAGCTATCTAACAGAACGGTTGTCAATGTGTGCACTCAACTTCCAGAGTTAAACCCGTGTGTGGATTCAGCGGTCTGCAAACACTTTCTCTGCAGAGTCCCAAACCAGGCGTTTTCAGCCCATTACCGGCATATGGAAGAAACAGCAGTAAGCACAGGGAAATATCTGCTTCTAAATCCAAAACGCAGCTATCTAACAGAACGGTTGTCAATGTGTGCACTCAACTTCCAGAGTTAAACCCGTGTGTGGATTCAGCAGTCTGCAAACACTTTCTCTGCAGAGTCCCAAAACAGGCGTTTTCAGCCCATTACCGGCATATGGAAGAAACAGCAGTAAGCACAGGGTAATATCTGCTTCTAAATCCAAAACGCAGCTATCTAACAGAACGGTTGTCAATGTGTGCACTCAACTTCCAGAGTTAAACCCGTGTGTGGATTCAGCAGTCTGCAAACACTTTCTCTGCAGAGTCCCAAAACAGGCGTTTTCAGCCCATTACCGGCATATGGAAGAAACAGCAGTCAGCACAGGGAAATATCTGCTTCTAAATCCAAAACGCAGCTATCTAACAGAACGGTTGTCAATGTGTGCACTCAACTTCCAGAGTTAAACCCGTGTGTGGATTCAGCAGTCTGCAAACACTTTCTCTGCAGAGTCCCAAACAGGCGTTTTCAGCCCGTTACCGGCATATGGAAGAAACAGCAGTAAGCACAGGGAAATATCTGCTTCTAAATCCAAAACGCAGCTATCTAACAGAACGGTTGTCAATGTGTGCACTCAACTTCCAGAGTTAAACCCGTGTGTGGATTCAGCAGTCTGCAAACACTTTCTCTGCAGAGTCCCAAAACAGGCGTTTTTAGCCCATTACCGGCCTATGGAAGAAACAGCAGTAAGCACAGGGAAATATCTGCTTCTAAATCCAAAACGCAGCTATCTAACAGAACGGTTGTCAATGTGTGCACTCAACTTCCAGAGTTAAACCCGTGTGTGGATTCAGCAGTCTGCAAACCATTTCTCTGCAGAGTCCCAAAACAGGCGTTTTCAGCCCATTACCGGCATATGGAAGAAACAGCAGTCAGCACAGGGAAATATCTGCTTCTAAATCCAAAACGCAGCTGTCTAACAGAACGGTTGTCAATGTGTGCACTCAACTTCCAGAGTTAAACCCGTGTGTGGATTCAGCAGTCTGCAAAAACTTTCTCTGCAGAGTCCCAAAACAGGCGTTTTCATCCCATTACCGGCATATGGAAGAAACAGCAGTAAGCACAGGGAAATATGTGCTTCTAAATCCAAAACGCAGCTATCTAACAGAACGGTTGTCAATGTGTGCACTCAACTTCCAGAGTTAAACCCGTGTGTGGATTCAGCAGTCTGCAAACACTTTCTCTGCAGAGTCCCAAAACAGGCGTTTTCAGCCCATTACCGGCATATGGAAGAAACAGCAGTAAGCACAGGGTAATATCTGCTTCTAAATCCAAAACGCAGCTATCTAACAGAACGGTTGTCAATGTGTGCACTCAACTTCCAGAGTTAAACCCGTGTGTGGATTCGGCAGTCTGCAAACACTTTCTCTGCAGAGTCCCAAAACAGGCGTTTTCAGCCCATTACCTGCATATGGAAGATACAGCAGTCAGCACAGGGTAATATCTGTTTCTAAATCCAAAACGCAGCTATCTAACAGAACGGTTGTCAATGTGTGCACTCAACTTCCAGAGTTAAACCCGTGTGTGGATTCAGCAGTCTGCAAACACTTTCTCTGCAGTGTCCCAAAACAGGTTTTTTCAGCCCATTACCGGCATATGGAAGAAACAGCAGTAAGCACAGGGTAATATCTGCTTCTAAATCCAAAACGCAGCTATCTAACAGAACGGTTGTCAATGTGTGCACTCAACTTCCAGAGTTAAACCCGTGTGTGGATTCAGCAGTCTGCAAACACTTTCTCTGCAGAGTCCCAAAACAGGCGTTTTCAGCCCATTACCGGCATATGGAAGAAACAGCAGTCAGCACAGGGTAATATCTGCTTCTAAATCCAAAACGCAGCTATCTAACAGAACGGTTGTCAATGTGTGCACTCAACTTCCAGAGTTAAACCCGTGTGTGGATTCAGCAGTCTGCAAACACTTTCTCTGCAGAGTCCCAAAACAGGCGTTTTCAGCCCATTACCGGCATATGGAAGAAACAGTAGTCAGCACAGGGAAATATCTGCTTCTAAATCCAAAACGCAGCTATCTAACAGAACGGTTGTCAATGTGTGCACTCAACATCCAGAGTTAAACCCGTGTGTGGATTCAGCAGTCTGCAAACACTTTCTCTGCAGAGTCCCAAAACAGGCGTCTTCAGCCCGTTACCGGCATATGGAAGAAACAGCAGTCAGCACAGGGAAATATCTGCTTCTAAATCCAAAACGCAGCTATCTAACAGAACGGTTGTCAATGTGTGCACTCAACTTACAGAGTTAAACCCGTGTGTGGATTCAGCAGTCTGCAAACACTTTCTCTGCAGAGTCCCAAAACAGGCGTTTTCAGCCCTTTACCGGCCTATGGAAGAAACAGCAGTAAGCACAGGGAAATATCTGCTTCTAAATCCAAAACGCAGCTATCTAACAGAACGGTTGTCAATGTGTGCACTCAACTTCCAGAGTTAAACCCGTGTGTGGATTCAGCGGTCTGCAAACACTTTCTCTGCAGAGTCCCAAACCAGGCGTTTTCAGCCCATTACCGGCATATGGAAGAAACAGCAGTAAGCACAGGGAAATATCTGCTTCTAAATCCAAAACGCAGCTATCTAACAGAACGGTTGTCAATGTGTGCACTCAACTTCCAGAGTTAAACCCGTGTGTGGATTCAGCAGTCTGCAAACACTTTCTCTGCAGAGTCCCAAAACAGGCGTTTTCAGCCCATTACCGGCATATGGAAGAAACAGCAGTAAGCACAGGGTAATATCTGCTTCTAAATCCAAAACGCAGCTATCTAACAGAACGGTTGTCAATGTGTGCACTCAACTTCCAGAGTTAAACCCGTGTGTGGATTCAGCAGTCTGCAAACACTTTCTCTGCAGAGTCCCAAAACAGGCGTTTTCAGCCCATTACCGGCATATGGAAGAAACAGCAGTCAGCACAGGGTAATCTGCTTCTAAATCCAAAACGCAGCTATCTAACAGAACGGTTGTCAATGTGTGCACTCAACTTCCAGAGTTAAACCCGTGTGTGGATTCAGGAGTCTGCAAACACTTTCTCTGCAGAGTCCCAAAACAGGCGTTTTCAGCCCATTACCGGCATATGGAAGAAACAGCAGTAAGCCCAGGAAAATATCTGCTTCTAAATCCAAAACGCAGCTATCTAACAGAACGGTTGTCAATGTGTGCACTCAACTTCCAGAGTTAAACCCGTGTGTGGATTCAGCAGTCTGCAAACACTTTCTCTGCAGAGTCCCAAAACAGGCGTTTTCAGCCCATTACCGGCATATGGAAGAAACAGCAGTCAGCACAGGGAAATATCTGCTTCTAAATCCAAAACGCAGCTATCTAACAGAACGGTTGTCAATGTGTGCACTCAACTTCCAGAGTTAAACCCGTGTGTGTATTCAGCAGTCTGCAAACACTTTCTCTGCAGAGTCACCAAAACAGGCGTCTTCAGCCCGTTACCGGCATATGGAAGAAACAGCAGTCAGCACAGGGAAATATCTGCTTCTAAATCCAAAACGCAGGTATCTAACAGAACGGTTGTCACTGTGTGCACTCAACTTCCAGAGTTAAACCCGTGTGTGGATTCAGCAGTCTGCAAACACTTTCTCTGCAGAGTCCCAAACAGGCGTTTTCAGCCCGGTTACCGGCATATGGAAGAAACAGCAGTAAGCACAGGGAAATATCTGCTTCCAAATCCAAAAAGCAGCAATCTAACAGAACGGTTGTCAATGTGTGCACTCAACTTCCAGAGTTAAACCCGTGTTTGGATTCAGCAGTCTGCAAACATTTTCTCTGCAGAGTCCCAAAACAGGCGTTTTTATCCCATTACCGGCCTATGGAAGAAATAGCAGTAAGCACAGGGAAATATCTGCTTCTAAATCCAAAACGCAGCTATCTAACAGAACGGTTGTCAATGTGTGCACTCAACTTCCAGAGTTAAACCCGTGTGTGGATTTAGCAGTCTGCAAACACTTTCTCTGCAGAGTCCCAAAACAGGCGTTTTCAGCCCATTACCGGCATATGGAAGAAACAGCAGTAAGCACAGGGAAATATATGCTTCTAAATCCAAAACGCAGCTATCTAACAGAACGGTTGTCAATGTGTGCACTCAACTTCCAGAGTTAAACCCGTGTGTGGATTCAGCAGTCTGCAAACACTTTCTCTGCAGAGTCCCAAAACAGGCGTTTTCAGCCCATTACCGGCATATGGAAGAAACAGCAGTAAGCACAGGGAAATATGTGCTTCTAAATCCAAAACACAGCTATCTAACAGAATGGTTGTCAATGTGTGCACTCAACTTCCAGAGTTAAACCCATGTGTGGATTCAGCAGTCTGCAAACACTTACTCTGCAGAGTCCCAAATCAGGTGTTTTCAGCCAATTACCGGCATATGGAAGAAACAGCAGTCAGCACAGGGTAATATGTGCTTCTAAATCCAAAACGCAGCTATCTAACAGAACGGTTGTCAATGTGTGCACTCAACTTCCAGAGGTAAACCCGTGTGTGGATTCAGCAGTCTGCAAACACTTTCTCTGCAGAGTCCCTAAACAGGTGTTTTCAGCCCGTTACCGGCATATGGAAGAAACAGCAATCAGCACAGGGAAATATCTGCTTCTAAATCCAAAACGCAGCTATCTAACAGAACGGTTGTCAATGTGTGCACTCAACTTCCAGAGTTAAACCCGTGTGTGGATTCAGCAGTCTGCAAACACTTTCTCTGCAGAGTCCCCAAACAGGCGTCTTCAGCCCGTTACCGGCATATGGAAGAAACAGCAGTCAGCACAGGGTAATATCTGCTTCTAAATCCAAAACGCAGCTATCTAACAGAACGGTTGTCAATGTGTGCACTCAACTTCCAGAGTTAAACCCGTGTGTGGATTCAGCAGTCTGCAAACACTTTCTCTGCAGAGTCCCAAACAGGCGTTTTCAGCCCGTTACCGGCATATGGAAGAAACAGCAGTAAGCACAGGGAAATATCTGCTTCTAAATCCAAAACGCAGCAATCTAACAGAACGGTTGTCAATGTGTGCACTCAACTTCCAGAGTTAAACCCGTGTGTGGATTCAGCAGGCTGCAAACACTTTCCTTACAGAGTCCCTAAACAGGCGTTTTTAGCCCATTACCGGCCTATGGAAGAAACAGCAGTAAGCACAGGGAAATATCTGCTTCTAAATCCAAAACGCAGCTATCTAACAGAACGGTTGTCAATGTGTGCACCCAACTTCCAGAGTTAAACCCGTGTGTGGATTCAGCAGTCTGCAAACCCTTTCTCTGCAGAGTCCCAAAACAGGCGTTTTCAGCCCATTACCGGCATATGGAAGAAACGCAGTAAGCACAGGGAAATATCTGCTTCTAAATCCAAAACGCAGCTATCTAACAGAACGGTTGTCAATGTGTGCACTCAGATTCCAGAGTTAAACCCGTGTGTGGATTCAGCAGTCTGCAAACACTTTCTCTGCAGAGTCCCAAAACAGGCGTTTTCAGCCCATTACCGGCATATGCAAGAAACAGCAGTAAGCACAGGGAAATATGTGCTTCTAAATCCAAAACGCAGGTATCTAACAGAACGGTTGTCAATGTGTGCACTCAACTTCCAGAGTTAAACCCGTGTGTGGATTCAGCAGTCTGCAAACACTTTCTCTGCAGAGTCCCAAAACAGGCGTTTTCAGCCCATTACCGGCATATGGAAGAAACAGCAGTAAGCACAGGGAAATATCTGCTTCTAAATCCAAAACGCAGCTATCTAACAGAACGGTTGTCAATGTGTGCACTCAACTTCCAGAGTTAAACCCGTGTGTGGATTCAGCAGTCTGCAAACACTTTCTCTGCAGAGTCCCAAAACAGGCGTTTTCAGCCCATTACCGGCATATGGAAGAAACAGCAGTCAGCACAGGGTAATATCTGCTTCTAAATCCAAAACGCAGGTATCTAACAGAACGGTTGTCAATGTGTGCACTCAACTTCCAGAGTTAAACCCGTGTGTGGATTCAGCAGTCTGCAAACACGTTCTCTGCAGAGTCCCAAAACAGGTGTTTTCAGCCCATTACCGGCATATGGAAGAAACAGCAGTAAGCACAGGGAAATATCTGCTTCTAAATCCAAAACGCAGCTATCTAACAGAACGGTTGTCAATGTGTGCACTCAACTTCCAGAGTTAAACCCGTGTGTGGATTCAGCAGTCTGCAAACACTTTCTCTGCAGAGTCCCAAAACAGGCGTCTTCAGCTCGTTACCGGCATATGGAAGAAGCAGCAGTCAGCACAGGGAAATATCTGCTTCTAAATCCAAAACGCAGCTATCTAACAGAACGGTTGTCAATGTGTGCACTCAACTTCCAGAGATAAACCCGTGTGTGGATTCAGCAGTCTGCAAACACTTTCTCTGCAGAGTCCCAAACAGGCGTTTTCAGCCCGTTACCGGCATATGGAAGAAACAGCAGTAAGCACAGGGAAATATCAGCTTCTAAATCCAAAACGCAGCTATCTAACAGAACGGTTGTCAATGTGTGCACTCAACTTCCAGAGTTAAACCCGTGTGTGGATTCAGCAGTCTGCAAACCCTTTCTCTGCAGAGTCCCAAAACAGGCGTTTTCAGCCCATTACCGGCATATGGAAGAAACAGCAGTAAACACAGGGAAATATCTGCTTCTAAATCCAAAACGCAGCTATCTAACAGAACGGTTGTCAATGTGTGCACTCAACTTCCAGAGTTAAACCCGTGTGTGGATTCAGCAGTCTGCAAACACTTTCTCTGCAGAGTCCCAAAACAGGCGTTTACAGCCCATTACCGGCATATGGAAGAAACAGCAGTAAGCACAGGGTAATTTCTGCTTCTAAATCCAAAACGCAGCTATCTAACAGAACGGTTGTCAATGTGTGCACGCAACTTCCAGAGTTAAACCCGTGTGTGGATTCAGCAGTCTGCAAACACTTTCTCTGCAGAGTCCCAAAACAGGCGTTTTCAGCCCATTACCGGCATATGGAAGAAACAGCAGTAAGCACAGGGAAATATGTGCTTCTAAATCCAAAACGCAGCTATCTAACAGAACGGTTGTCAATGTGTGCACTGAACTTCCAGAGTTAAACCCGTGTGTGGATTCAACAGTCTGCAAACACTTTCTCTGCAGAGTCCCAAAACAGGCGTTTTCAGCCCGTTACCGGCATATGGAAGAAACAGCAGTAAGCACAGGGAAATATCTGCTTCTAAATCCAAAACACAGCAATCTAACAGAACAGATGTCAATGTGTGCACTCAACTTCCAGAGTTAAACCCGTGTGTGGATTCAGCAGTCTGCAAACACTTTCCTTACAGAGTCCCAAAACAGGCGTTTTCAGCCCATTACAGGCATATGGAAGAAACAGCAGTAAGCACCGGGAAATATTTCTTCTAAATCCAAAACGCAGCAATCTAACAGAACGGCTTTCAATGTGTGCACTCAACTTTCAGAGTTAAACCCGTGTGTGGATTCTGCAGTCTGCAAACACTTTCTCTGCAGAGTCCCAAAACAGGCGTTTTCAGCCGATTACCGGCATATGGAAGAAACAGCAGTAAGCACAGGGAAATATCTGCTTCTAAATCCAAAACGCAGCTATCTAACAGAACGGTTGTCAATGTGTGCACTCAACTTCCAGAGTTAAACCCGTGTGTGGATTCAGCAGTCTGCAAACACTTTCTCTGCAGAGTCCCAAAACAGGCGTTTTCAGCCCATTACCGGCATATGGAAGAAACAGCAGTAAGCACAGGGAAATATGTGCTTGTAAATCCAAAACGCAGCTATCTAACAGAACGGTTGTCAATGTGTGCACTCAACTTCAAGAGTTAAACCCGTGTGTGGATTCAGCAGTCTGCAAACACTTTCTCTGCAGAGTCCCAAAACAGGCGTTTTCAGCCCATTACCGGCATAAGGAAGAAACAGCAGTAAGCACAGGGAAATATCTGCTTCTAAATCCAAAACGCAGCTATCTAACAGAACGGTTGTCAATGTGTGCACTCAACTTCCAGAGTTAAACCGGTGTGTGGATTCAGCAGTCTGCAAACACTTTCTCTGCAGAGTCCCAAAACAGGCGTTTTCACCCAATTACCGGCATATGGAAGAAACAGCAGTAAGCACAGGGAAATATCTGCTTTTAAATCCAAAACGCAGCTATCTAACAGAACGGTTGTCAATGTATGCACTCAACTTCCAGAGTTAAACCCGTGTGTGGATTCAGCAGTCTGCAAACATCTTCTCTGCAGAGTCCCAAAACAGGCGTTTTCAGCCCATTACCGGCATATGGAAGAAACAGCAGTAAGCCCAGGGAAATATCTGCTTCTAAATCCAAAACGCAGCTATCTAACAGAACGGTTGTCAATGTGTGCACTCAACTTCCAGAGTTAAACCCGTGTGTGGATTCAGCAGTCTGCAAACACTTTCTCTGCAGAGTCCCAAAACAGGCGTTTTCAGTACATTACCGGCATATGGAAGAAACATCAGTTAGCCCAGGGAACTATCTGCTTCTAATTTCAAAACACAGCTATCTAACAGAACGGTTGTCAATGTGTGCACTCAACTTCCAGAGTTAAACCCCTGTGTGGATTCAGCAGTCTGCAAACACTTTCTCTGCAGAGTCCCAAAACAGGCGTTTTCAGCCCATTACCGGCATATGGAAGAAACAGCAGTAAGCACAGGGAAATATCTGCTTCTAAATCCAAAACGCAGCTATCTAACAGAACGGTTGTCAATGTGTGCACTCAACTTCCAGAGTTAAACCCGTGTGTGGATTCAGCAGTCTGCAAACACTTTCTCTGCAGAGTCCCAAAACAGGCGTTTTCAGCCCATTACCGGCATATGGAAGAAACAGCAGTAAGCCCAGGGAAATATCTGCTTCCAAATCCAAAACGCAGCTATCTAACAGAACGGTTGTCAATGTGTGCACTCAACTTCCAGAGTTAAACCCGTGTGTGGATTCAGCAGTCTGCAAACACTTTCTCTGCAGAGTCCCCAAACAGGCGTTTTCAGGCCATTACCGGCATATGGAAGAAACAGCAGTAAGCACAGGGAAATATCTGCTTCTAAATCCAAAACGCAGCTATCTAACAGAACGGTTGTCAATGTGTGCACTCAACTTCCAGAGTTAAACCCGTCTGTGGATTCAGCAGTCTGCAAACACTTTCTCTGAAGAGTCCCCAAACAGGCGTTTTCAGCCCATTACCGGCATATAGAAACAGCAGTAAGCACCGGGAAATATGTTCTTCTAAATCCAAAACGCAGCAATCTAACAGAACGGCTTTTAATGTGTGCACTCAACTTCCAGAGTTAATCCCGTGTGTGGATTCAGCAGTCTGCAAACACTTTCTCTGCAGAGTCCCAAAACAGGCGTTTTCAGCCCATTACCGGCATATGGAAGAAACAGCAGTCAGCACAGGGAAATATCTGCTTCTAAATCCAAAACGCAGCTATCTAACAGAACGGTTGTCAATGTGTGCACTCAACTTCCAGAGTTAAACCCGTGTGTGGATTCAGCAATCTGCAAACTCTTTCTCTGCAGAGTCCCAAAACAGGTGTTTTCAGCCCATTACCGGCATATGGAAGAAACAGCAGTCAGCACAGGGAAATATCTGCTTCTAAATCCAAAACGCAGCTATCTAACAGAACGGTTGTCAATGTGTGCACTCAACTTCCAGAGTTAAACCCGTGTGTGGTTTCAGCAGTCTGCAAACACTTTCTCTGCAGAGTCCCAAAACAGGCGTTTTCAGCCCATTACCGGCATATGGAAGAAACAGCAGTCAGCACAGGGCAATATCTGCTTCTAAATCCAAAACGCTGCTATCTAACAGAACGGTTGTCAATGTGTGCACTCAGCTTCCAGAGTTAAACCCGTGTGTGGATTCAGCAGGCTGCAAACACTTTCTGTGAAGAGTCCCAAAACAGGCGTTTTCAGCCCATTACCGGCATATGGAAGAAACAGCAGTAAGCACAGGGAAATATCTGCTTCTAAATCCAAAACGCAGCTATCTAACAGAACGGCTGTCTATGTGTGCACTCAACTTCCAGAGTTAAACCCGTGTTTGGATTCAGCAGGCTGCAAACACTTTCTCTGCAGAGTCCCAAAACAGGCGTTTTCAGCCCATTACCGGCGTATGGAAGAAACAGCAGTAAGCACAGGGAAATATCTGCTTCTAAATCCAAAAGGCAGCTATCTAACAGAACGGTTGTCCATGTGTGCACTCAACTTCCAGAGTTAAACCCGTGTGTGGATTCAGCAGTCTGCAAACATCTTCTCTGCAGAATCCCAAACCAGGCGTTTTCAGCCCTTTACCGGCATATGGAAGAAACAGCAGTAAGCACAGGGAAATATCTGCTTCTAAATCCAAAACGCAGCTATCTAACAGAACGGTTGTCAATGTGTGCACTCAACTTCCAGAGTTAAACCCGTGTGTGGATTCAGCAGTCTGC
Organism: Aotus nancymaae; assembly: GCF_030222135.1. Taxonomy (NCBI): domain Eukaryota; kingdom Metazoa; phylum Chordata; class Mammalia; order Primates; family Aotidae; genus Aotus; species Aotus nancymaae. The sequence continues at coordinate 11,922 of NW_026988617.1, forward strand.
AAACACTTTCTCTGCAGAGTCCCAAAACAGGCGTTTTCAGCCCATTACCGGCATATGGAAGAAACAGCAGTCAGCACAGGGAAATATCTGCTTCTAAATCCAAAACGCAGCTATCTAACAGAACGGTTTTCAATGTGTGCCCTAAACTTCCAGAGTTAAACCCGTGTGTGGATTCAGCAGTCTGCAAACACTTTCTCTGCAGAGTCCCAAAACAGGCGTTTTCAGCCCATTACCGGCATATGGAAGAAACAGCAGTAAGCACAGGGAAATATCTGCTTCTAAATCCAAAACGCAGCTATCTAACAGAACGGTTGTCAATGTGTGCACTCAACTTCCAGAGTTAAACCCGTGTGTGGATTCAGCAGTCTGCAAACATCTTCTCTGCAGAGTCCCAAAACAGGCGTTTTCAGCCCGTTACCGGCATATGGAAGAAACAGCTGTAAGCACAGGGAAATATCTGCTTCTAAATCCAAAACGCACCTATCTAACAGAACGATTGTCAATGTGTGCACTCAACTTCCAGAGTTAAACCCGTGTGTGGATTCAGCAGTCTGCAAACACTTTCTCTGCAGAGTCCCAAAACAGGCGTTTTCAGCCCATTACCGGCATATGGAAGAAACAGCAGTCAGCACAGGGAAATATCTGCTTCTAAATCCAAAACGCAGCTATCTAACAGAACGGTTGTCAATGTGTGCACTCAACTTCCAGAGTTAAACCCGTGTGTGGATTCAGCAGTCTGCAAACACTTTCTCTGCAGAGTCCCAAAACAGGCGTTTTCAGCCCATTACCGGCATATGGAAGAAACAGCAGTCAGCACAGGGAAATATCTGCTTCTAAATCCAAAACGCAGCTATCTAACAGAACGGTTGTCAATGTGTGCACTCAACTTCCAGAGTTAAACCCGTGTGTGGATTCAGCAATCTGCAAACTCTTTCTCTGCAGAGTCCCAAAACAGGTGTTTTCAGCCCATTACCGGCATATGGAAGAAACAGCAGTCAGCACAGGGAAATATCTGCTTCTAAATCCAAAACGCAGCTATCTAACAGAACGGTTGTCAATGTGTGCACTCAACTTCCAGAGTTAAACCCGTGTGTGGTTTCAGCAGTCTGCAAACACTTTCTCTGCAGAGTCCCAAAACAGGCGTTTTCAGCCCATTACCGGCATATGGAAGAAACAGCAGTCAGCACAGGGCAATATCTGCTTCTAAATCCAAAACGCTGCTATCTAACAGAACGGTTGTCAATGTGTGCACTCAGCTTCCAGAGTTAAACCCGTGTGTGGATTCAGCAGGCTGCAAACACTTTCTGTGCAGAGTCCCAAAACAGGCGTTTTCAGCCCATTACCGGCATATGGAAGAAACGGCAGTAAGCACAGGGAAATATCTGCTTCTAAATCCAAAACGCAGCTATCTAACAGAACGGCTGTCTATGTGTGCACTCAACTTCCAGAGTTAAACCCGTGTGTGGATTCAGCAGGCTGCAAACACTTTCTCTGCAGAGTCCCAAAACAGGCGTTTTCAGCCCATTACCGGCGTATGGAAGAAACAGCAGTAAGCACAGGGAAATATCTGCTTCTAAATCCAAAAGGCAGCTATCTAACAGAACGGTTGTCCATGTGTGCACTCAACTTCCAGAGTTAAACCCGTGTGTGGATTCAGCAGTCTGCAAACATCTTCTCTGCAGAATCCCAAACCAGGCGTTTTCAGCCCTTTACCGGCATATGGAAGAAACAGCAGTAAGCACAGGGAAATATCTGCTTCTAAATCCAAAACGCAGCTATCTAACAGAACGGTTGTCAATGTGTGCACTCAACTTCCAGAGTTAAACCCGTGTGTGGATTCAGCAGTCTGCAAACACTTTCTCTGCAGAGTCCCAAAACAGGCGTTTTCAGCCCATTACCGGCATATGGAAGAAACAGCAGTCAGCACAGGGAAATATCTGCTTCTAAATCCAAAACGCAGCTATCTAACAGAACGGTTTTCAATGTGTGCCCTCAACTTCCAGAGTTAAACCCGTGTGTGGATTCAGCAGTCTGCAAACACTTTCTCTGCAGAGTCCCAAAACAGGCGTTTTCAGCCCATTACCGGCATATGGAAGAAACAGCAGTAAGCACAGGGAAATATCTGCTTCTAAATCCAAAACGCAGCTATCTAACAGAACGGTTGTCAATGTGTGCACTCAACTTCCAGAGTTAAACCCGTGTGTGGATTCAGCAGTCTGCAAACATCTTCTCTGCAGAGTCCCAAAACAGGCGTTTTCAGCCCGTTACCGGCATATGGAAGAAACAGCTGTAAGCACAGGGAAATATCTGCTTCTAAATCCAAAACGCACCTATCTAACAGAACGATTGTCAATGTGTGCACTCAACTTCCAGAGTTAAACCCGTGTGTGGATTCAGCAGTCTGCAAACACTTTCTCTGCAGAGTCCCAAAACAGGCGTTTTCAGCCCATTACCGGCATATGGAAGAAACAGCAGTCAGCACAGGGAAATATCTGCTTCTAAATCCAAAACGCAGCTATCTAACAGAACGGTTGTCAATGTGTGCACTCAACTTCCAGAGTTAAACCCGTGTGTGGATTCAGCAGTCTGCAAACACTTTCTCTGCAGAGTCCCAAAACAGGCGTTTTCAGCCCATTACCGGAATATGGAAGAAACAGCAGTCAGCACAGGGAAATATCTGCTTCTAAATCCAAAACGCAGCTATCTAACAGAACGGTTGTCAATGTGTGAACTCAACATCCAGAGTTAAACCCGTGTGTGGATTCAGCAGTCTGCAAACACTTTCTCTGCAGAGTCCCAAAACAGGCGTTTTCAGCCCATTACCGGCATATGAAAGAAACAGAAGTAAGCACAGGGAAATATCTGCTTCTAAATCCAAAACGCAGCTATCTAACAGAACGGCTGTCAATGTGTGCACTCAACTTCCAGAGTTAAACCCGTGTGTGGATTCAGAAGTCTGCAAACACTTTCTCTGCAGAGTCCCAAAACAGGCGTTTTCAGCCCATTACCGGCATATGGATGAAACAGCAGTCAGCACAGGGAAATATCTGCTTCTAAATCCAAAACGCAGCTATCTAACAGAACGGTTGTCAATGTGTGCACTCAACTTCCAGAGGTAAACCCGTGTGTGGATTCAGCAGTCTGCAAACACTTTCTCTGCAGAGTCCCAAAACAGGCGTTTTCAGCCCATTACCGGCATATGGAAGAAACAGCAGTAAGCACAGGGAAATATCTGCTTCTAAATCCAAAACGCAGCTATCTAACAGAACGGTTGTCAATGTGTGCACTCAACTTCCAGAGTTAAACCCATGTGTGGATTCAGCAGTCTGCAAACACTTTCTCTGCAGAGTCCCAAAACAGGCGTTTTCAGCCCATTACCGGCATATGGAAGAAACAGCAGTAATCACAGGGAAATATCTGCTTCTAAATCCAAAACGCAGCTATCTAACAGAACGGTTGTCAATTGTTGCACTCAACTTCCAGAGTTAAACCCGTGTGTGGATTCAGCAGTCTGCAAACACTTTCTCTGCAGAGTCCCAAAACAGGCGTTTTCAGCCCATTACCGGCATATGGAAGAAACAGCTGTAAGCCCAGGCAAATATCTGCTTCTAAATCCAAAACGCAGCTATCTAGCAGAACGGTTGTCAAAGTGTGCACTCAACTTCCAGAGTTAAACCCATGTGTGGATTCAGCACTCTGCAAACACTTTCTCTGCAGAGTCCCAAAACAGGCGTTTTCAGCCCATTACCGGCATATGGAAGAAACAGCAGTCAGCACAGGGAAATATCTGCTTCTAAATCCAAAACGCAACTATCTAACAGAACGGTTGTCAATGTGTGCACTCAACTTCCAGAGTTAAACCCGTGTGTGGATTCAGCAATCTGCAAACACTTTCTCTCCAGAGTCCCAAAACAGGAGTTTTCAGCCCATTACCGGCATATGGAAGAAACAGCAGTAAGCCCAGGGAAATATCTGCTTCTAAATCCAAAACGCAGCTATCTAGCAGAACGGTTGTCAATGTGTGCACTCAACTTCCAGAGTTAAACCCGTGTGTGGATTCAGCAGTCTGCAAACACTTTCTCTGCAGAGTCCCAAAACAGGCGTTTTCAGCCCATTACCAGCATATGGAAGAAATAGCAGTAAGCCCAGGGAAATATCTGCTTCTAAATCCAAAACGCAGCTATCTAACAGAACGGTTGTCAATGTCTGCACTCAACTTCCAGAGTTAAACCGGTGTGTGGATTCAGCAGTCTGCAAACATCTTCTCTGCAGAGTCCCAAACCAGGCATTTTCAGCCCATTACCGGCATATGGAAGAAACAGCAGTAAGCCCAGGGAAATATCTGCTTCTAAATCCAAAACGCAGCTATCTAACAGAACGGCTCTCAATGTGTGAACTCAAATTCCAGAGTTAAACCCGTGTGTGGATTCCGCAGTCTGCAAACACTTTCTCTGCAGAGTCCCAAAACAGTCGTTTTCAGCCCATTACCGGCATATGGAAGAAACAGCAGTAAGCACAGGGAAATATCTGCTTCTAAATCCAAAACGCAGCTATCTAACAGAACGGCTGTCATTGTGTGCACTCAACTTCCAGAGTTAAACCCGTGTGTGGATTCAGCAGTCTGCAAACACTTTCTCTGCAGAGTCCCAAAACAGGCGTTTTCAGCCCATTACCGGCATATGGAAGAAACAGCAGTCAGCACAGGGAAATATCTGCTTCTAAATCCAAAACGCAGCTATCTAACAGAACGGTTGTCAATGTGTGCACTCAACTTCCAGAGTTAAACCCGTGTGTGGATTCAGCAGTCTGCAAACACTTTCTCTGCAGAGTCCCAAAACAGGTGTTTTCAGCCCATTACCGGCATATGGAAGAAACAGCAGTGAGCACAGGGAAATATCTGCTTCTAAATCCAAAATGCAGCTTTCTAACAGAACGGTTGTCAATGTGTGCACTCAACTTCCAGAGTTAAACCCGTGTGTGGATTCAGCAGTCTGCAAACACTTTCTCTGCAGAGTCCCAAAACAGGCGTTTTCAGCCCGTTACCGGCATATGGAAGAAACAGCAGTAAGCACAGGGAAATATCTGCTTCTAAATCCAAAACGCAGCTATCTAACAGAACGGTTGTCAATGTGTGCACTTAACTTCCAGAGTTAAACCCGTGTGTGGATTCAGCAGTCTGCAAACACTTTCTCTGCTGAGTCCCAAAACAGGCGTTTTCAGCCCATAACCGGCATATGGAAGAAACAGCAGTAAGCACAGGGAAATATCTGCTTCTAAATCCAAAACGCAGCTATCTAACAGAACGGTTGTCAATGTGTGCACTCAACTTCCAGAGTTAAACCCGTGTGTGGATTCAGCAGTCTGCAAACACTTTCTCTGCAGAGTCCCCAAACAGGCGTTTTCAGCCCGTTACCGGCATATGGAAGAAACAGCTGTAAGCACAGGGAAATATATGCTTCTAAATCCAAAACGCAGCTATCTAACAGAACGGTTGTCAATGTGTGCACTCAACTTCCAGAGTTAAACCCGTGTGTGGATTCAGCAGTCTGCAAACACTTTCTCTGCAGAGTCCCAAAACAGGCGTTTTCAGCCCATTACCGGCATATGGAAGAAACAGCAGTCAGCACAGGGAAATATCTGCTTCTAAATCCAAAACGCAGCTATCTAACAGAACGGTTGTCAATGTGTGCACTCAACTTCCAGAGTTAAACCCGTGTGTGGATTCAGCAGTCTGCAAACACTTTCTCTGCAGAGTCCCAAAACAGGCGTTTTCATCCCATTACCGGCATATGGAAGAAACAGCAGTCAGCACAGGGAAATATCTGCTTCTAAATCCAAAACGCAGCTATCTAACAGAACGGTTGTCAATGTGTGCACTCAACTTCCAGAGTTAAACCCGTGTGTGGATTCAGCAGTCTGCAAACACTTTCTCTGCAGAGTCCCAAAACAGGCGTTTTCAGCCCATTACCGGAATATGGAAAAACAGCAGTAAGCACAGGGAAATATCTGCATCTAAATCCAAAACGCAGCTATCTAACAGAACGGCTGTCAATGTGTGCACTCAACTTCCAGGGTTAAACCCGTGTGTGGATTCAGCAGTCTGCAAACACTTTCTCTGCAGAGTCCCAAAACAGGCGTTTTCAGCCCATTACAGGCATATGGATGAAACAGCAGTCAGCACAGGGAAATATCTGCTTCTAAATCCAAAACGCAGCTATCTAACAGAACGGTTGTCAATGTGTGCACTCAACTTCCAGAGTTAAACCCGTGTGTGGATTCAGCAGTCTGCAAACACTTTCTCTGCAGAGTCCCAAAACAGGCGTTTTCAGCCCATTACCGGCATATGGAAGAAACAGCAGTAAGCACAGGGAAATATCTGCTTCTAAATCCAAAACGCAGCTATCTAACAGAACGGTTGTCAATGTGTGCACTCAACTTCCAGAGTTAAACCCGTGTGTGGATTCAGCAGTCTGCAAATACTTTCTCTGCAGAGTCCCAAAAGAGGCGTTTTCAGCCCATTCCCGGCATATGGAAAAAACAGCAGTCAGCACAGGGAAATATCTGCTTCTAAATCCAAAACGCAGCTATCTAACAATACGGTTGTCAATGTGTGCCCTCAACTTCCAGAGTTAAACCCGTGTGTGGATTCAGCAGTCTGCAAACACTTTCTCTGCAGAGTCCCAAAACAGGCGTTTTCAGCCCATTACCAGCATATGGAAGAAACAGCAGTAAGCCCAGGCAAATATCTGCTTCTAAATCCAAAACGCAGCTATCTAGCAGAACGGTTGTCAAAGTGTGCACTCAACTTCCAGAGTTAAACCCGTGTGTGGATTCAGCAGTCTGCAAACACTTTCTCGGCAGAGTCCCAAAACAGGCGTTTTCAGCCCATTACCGGCATATGGAAGAAACAGCAGTAAGCACAGGGAAATATCTGCTTCTAAATCCAAAACGCAGCTATCTAACAGAACGGTTGTCAATGTGTGCACTCAACTTCCAGAGTTAAACCCGTGTGTGGATTCAGCAGTCTGCAAACATCTTCTCTGCAGAGTCCCAAAACAGGCGTTTTCAGCCCGTTACCGGCATATGGAAGAAACAGCTGTAAGCACAGGGAAATATCTGCTTCTAAATCCAAAACGCAGCTATCTAACAGAACGATTGTCAATGTGTGCACTCAACTTCCAGAGTTAAACCCGTGTGTGGATTCAGCAGTCTGCAAACACTTTCTCTGCAGAGTCCCAAAACAGGCGTTTTCAGCCCATTACCGGCATATGGAAGAAACAGCAGTCAGCACAGGGAAATATCTGCTTCTAAATCCAAAACGCAGCTATCTAACAGAACGGTTGTCAATGTGTGCACTCAACTTCCAGAGTTAAACCCGTGTGTGGATTCAGCAGTCTGCAAACACTTTCTCTGCAGAGTCCCAAAACAGGCGTTTTCAGCCCATTACCGGAATATGGAAGAAACAGCAGTCAGCACAGGGAAATATCTGCTTCTAAATCCAAAACGCAGCTATCTAACAGAACGGTTGTCAATGTGTGAACTCAACATCCAGAGTTAAACCCGTGTGTGGATTCAGCAGTCTGCAAACACTTTCTCTGCAGAGTCCCAAAACAGGCGTTTTCAGCCCATTACCGGCATATGGAAGAAACAGAAGTAAGCCCAGGGAAATATCTGCTTCTAAATCCAAAACGCAGCTATCTAACAGAACGGCTGTCAATGTGTGCACTCAACTTCCAGAGTTAAACCCGTGTGTGGATTCAGCAGTCTGCAAACACTTTCTCTGCAGAGTCCCAAAACAGGCGTTTTCAGCCCATTACCGGCATATGGATGAAACAGCAGTCAGCACAGGGAAATATCTGCTTCTAAATCCAAAACGCAGCTATCTAACAGAACGGTTGTCAATGTGTGCACTCAACTTCCAGAGGTAAACCCGTGTGTGGATTCAGCAGTCTGCAAACACTTTCTCTGCAGAGTCCCAAAACAGGCGTTTTCAGCCCATTACCGGCATATGGAAGAAACAGCAGTAAGCACAGGGAAATATCTGCTTCTAAATCCAAAACGCAGCTATCTAACAGAACGGTTGTCAATGTGTGCACTCAACTTCCAGAGTTAAACCCATGTGTGGATTCAGCAGTCTGCAAACACTTTCTCTGCAGAGTCCCAAAACAGGCGTTTTCAGCCCATTACCGGCATATGGAAGAAACAGCAGTAAGCACAGGGAAATATCTGCTTCTAAATCCAAAACGCAGCTATCTAACAGAACGGTTGTCAATTGTTGCACTCAACTTCCAGAGTTAAACCCGTGTGTGGATTCAGCAGTCTGCAAACACTTTCTCTGCAGAGTCCCAAAACAGGCGTTTTCAGCCCATTACCGGCATATGGAAGAAACAGCAGTAAGCCCAGGCAAATATCTGCTTCTAAATCCAAAACGCAGCTATCTAGCAGAACGGTTGTCAAAGTGTGCACTCAACTTCCAGAGTTAAACCCATGTGTGGATTCAGCACTCTGCAAACACTTTCTCTGCAGAGTCCCAAAACAGGCGTTTTCAGCCCATTACCGGCATATGGAAGAAACAGCAGTCAGCACAGGGAAATATCTGCTTCTAAATCCAAAACGCAACTATCTAACAGAACGGTTGTCAATGTGTGCACTCAACTTCCAGAGTTAAACCCGTGTGTGGATTCAGCAATCTGCAAACACTTTCTCTGCAGAGTCCCAAAACAGGAGTTTTCAGCCCATTACCGGCATATGGAAGAAACAGCAGTAAGCCCAGGGAAATATCTGCTTCTAAATCCAAAACGCAGCTATCTAGCAGAACGGTTGTCAATGTGTGCACTCAACTTCCAGAGTTAAACCCGTGTGTGGATTCAGCAGTCTGCAAACACTTTCTCTGCAGAGTCCCAAAACAGGCGTTTTCAGCCCATTACCAGCATATGGAAGAAATAGCAGTAAGCCCAGGGAAATATCTGCTTCTAAATCCAAAACGCAGCTATCTAACAGAACGGTTGTCAATGTGTGCACTCAACTTCCAGAGTTAAACCCGTGTGTGGATTTAGCAGTCTGCAAATACTTTCTCTGCAGAGTCCCAAAAGAGGCGTTTTCAGCCCATTACTGGCATATGGAAGAAACAGCAGTCAGCACAGGGAAATATCTGCTTCTAAATCCAAAACGCAGCTATCTAACAATACGGTTGTCAATGTGTGCCCTCAACTTCCAGAGTTAAACCCGTGTGTGGATTCAGCAGTCTGCAAACACTTTCTCTGCAGAGTCCCAAAACAGGCGTTTTCAGCCCATTACCGGCATATGGAAGAAACAGCAGTAAGCCCAGGCAAATATCTGCTTCTAAATCCAAAACGCAGCTATCTAGCAGAACGGTTGTCAAAGTGTGCACTCAACTTCCAGAGTTAAACCCGTGTGTGGATTCAGCAGTCTGCAAACACTTTCTCTGCAGAGTCCCAAAACAGGCGTTTTCAGCCCATTACCGGCATATGGAATAAACAGCAGTAAGCACAGGGAAATATCTGCTTCTAAATCCAAAACGCAGCTATCTAACAGAACGGTTGTCAAAGTGTGCACTCAACTTCCAGAGTTAAACCCGTGTGTGTATTCAGCAATCTGCAAACACTTTCTCTGCAGAGTCCCAAAACAGGCGTTTTCAGCCCATTACCGGCATATGGAAGAAACAGCAGTAAGCCCAGGGAAATATCTGCTTCTAAATCCAAAACGCAGCTATCTAACAAAACGATTGTCAATGTGTGCACTCAACTTCCAGAGTTAAACCCGTGTGTGGATTCAGCAGTCTGCAAACACTTTCTCTGCAGAGTCCCAAAACAGGCGTTTTTAGCCCATTACCGGCATATGGAAGAAACAGCAGTAAGCACAGGGAAATATGTGCTTCTAAATCCAAAACGCAGCTATCTAACAGAACGGTTGTCAATGTGTGCACTCAACTTCCAGAGTTAAACCCGTGTGTGGATTCAGCAGTCTGCAAACACTTTCTCTGCAGAGTCCCAAAACAGGCGTTTTCAGCCCATTACCGGCATATGGAAGAAACAGCAGTAAGCACAGGGAAATATTTGCTTCTAAATCCAAAACACAGCCATCTAACAGAACGGTTGTCAATGTGTGCACTCAACTTCCAGAGTTAAACCCGTGTGTGGATTCAGCAGTCTGCAAACACTTTCTCTGCAGAGTCCCAAAACAGACGTTTTCAGCCCATTACCGGCATATGGAAGAAACAGCAGTCAGCACAGGGAAATATCTGCTTCTAAATCCAAAACGCAGCTATCTAACAGAACGGTTGTCAATGTGTGCACTCAACTTCCAGAGTTAAACCCGTTTGTGGATTCAGCAGTCTGCAAACACTTTCTCTGCAGAGTCCCAAAACAGGCGTTTTCAGCCCGTTACCGGCATATGGAAGAAACAGCTGTAAGCACAGGGAAATATCTGCTTCTAAATCCAAAACGCAGCTATCTAACAGAACGATTGTCAACGTGTGCACTCAACTTCCAGAGTTAAACCCGTGTGTGGATTCAGCAGTCTGCAAACACTTTCTCTGCAGAGTCCCAAAACAGGCGTTTTCAGCCCATTACCGGCATATGGAAGAAACAGCAGTCAGCACAGGGAAATATCTGCTTCTAAATCCAAAACGCAGCTATCTAACAGAACGGTTGTCAATGTGTGCACTCAACTTCCAGAGGTAAACCCGTGTGTGGATTCAGCAGTCTGCAAACACTTTCTCTGCAGAGTCCCAAAACAGGCGTTTTCAGCCCATTACCGGCATATGGAAGAAACAGCAGTAAGCACAGGGAAATATCTGCTTCTAAATCCAAAACGCAGCTATCTAACAGAACGGTTGTCAATGTGTGCACTCAACTTCCAGAGTTAAACCCATGTGTGGATTCAGCAGTCTGCAAACACTTTCTCTGCAGAGTCCCAAAACAGGCGTTTTCAGCCCATTACCGGCATATGGAAGAAACAGCAGTAAGCACAGGGAAATATCTGCTTCTAAATCCAAAACGCAGCTATCTAACAGAACGGTTGTCAATTGTTGCACTCAACTTCCAGAGTTAAACCCGTGTGTGGATTCAGCAGTCTGCAAACACTTTCTCTGCAGAGTCCCAAAACAGGCGTTTTCAGCCCATTACCGGCATATGGAAGAAACAGCAGTAAGCCCAGGCAAATATCTGCTTCTAAATCCAAAACGCAGCTATCTAGCAGAACGGTTGTCAAAGTGTGCACTCAACTTCCAGAGTTAAACCCATGTGTGGATTCAGCACTCTGCAAACACTTTCTCTGCAGAGTCCCAAAACAGGCGTTTTCAGCCCATTACCGGCATATGGAAGAAACAGCAGTCAGCACAGGGAAATATCTGCTTCTAAATCCAAAACGCAACTATCTAACAGAACGGTTGTCAATGTGTGCACTCAACTTCCAGAGTTAAACCCGTGTGTGGATTCAGCAATCTGCAAACACTTTCTCTGCAGAGTCCCAAAACAGGAGTTTTCAGCCCATTACCGGCATATGGAAGAAACAGCAGTAAGCCCAGGGAAATATCTGCTTCTAAATCCAAAACGCAGCTATCTAGCAGAACGGTTGTCAATGTGTGCACTCAACTTCCAGAGTTAAACCCGTGTGTGGATTCAGCAGTCTGCAAACACTTTCTCTGCAGAGTCCCAAAACAGGCGTTTTCAGCCCATTACCAGCATATGGAAGAAATAGCAGTAAGCCCAGGGAAATATCTGCTTCTAAATCCAAAACGCAGCTATCTAACAGAACGGTTGTCAATGTGTGCACTCAACTTCCAGAGTTAAACCCGTGTGTGGATTTAGCAGTCTGCAAATACTTTCTCTGCAGAGTCCCAAAAGAGGCGTTTTCAGCCCATTACTGGCATATGGAAGAAACAGCAGTCAGCACAGGGAAATATCTGCTTCTAAATCCAAAACGCAGCTATCTAACAATACGGTTGTCAATGTGTGCCCTCAACTTCCAGAGTTAAACCCGTGTGTGGATTCAGCAGTCTGCAAACACTTTCTCTGCAGAGTCCCAAAACAGGCGTTTTCAGCCCATTACCGGCATATGGAAGAAACAGCAGTAAGCCCAGGCAAATATCTGCTTCTAAATCCAAAACGCAGCTATCTAGCAGAACGGTTGTCAAAGTGTGCACTCAACTTCCAGAGTTAAACCCGTGTGTGGATTCAGCAGTCTGCAAACACTTTCTCTGCAGAGTCCCAAAACAGGCGTTTTCAGCCCATTACCGGCATATGGAATAAACAGCAGTAAGCACAGGGAAATATCTGCTTCTAAATCCAAAACGCAGCTATCTAACAGAACGGTTGTCAAAGTGTGCACTCAACTTCCAGAGTTAAACCCGTGTGTGTATTCAGCAATCTGCAAACACTTTCTCTGCAGAGTCCCAAAACAGGCGTTTTCAGCCCATTACCGGCATATGGAAGAAACAGCAGTAAGCCCAGGGAAATATCTGCTTCTAAATCCAAAACGCAGCTATCTAACAAAACGATTGTCAATGTGTGCACTCAACTTCCAGAGTTAAACCCGTGTGTGGATTCAGCAGTCTGCAAACACTTTCTCTGCAGAGTCCCAAAACAGGCGTTTTTAGCCCATTACCGGCATATGGAAGAAACAGCAGTAAGCACAGGGAAATATGTGCTTCTAAATCCAAAACGCAGCTATCTAACAGAACGGTTGTCAATGTGTGCACTCAACTTCCAGAGTTAAACCCGTGTGTGGATTCAGCAGTCTGCAAACACTTTCTCTGCAGAGTCCCAAAACAGGCGTTTTCAGCCCATTACCGGCATATGGAAGAAACAGCAGTAAGCACAGGGAAATATTTGCTTCTAAATCCAAAACACAGCCATCTAACAGAACGGTTGTCAATGTGTGCACTCAACTTCCAGAGTTAAACCCGTGTGTGGATTCAGCAGTCTGCAAACACTTTCTCTGCAGAGTCCCAAAACAGACGTTTTCAGCCCATTACCGGCATATGGAAGAAACAGCAGTCAGCACAGGGAAATATCTGCTTCTAAATCCAAAACGCAGCTATCTAACAGAACGGTTGTCAATGTGTGCACTCAACTTCCAGAGTTAAACCCGTTTGTGGATTCAGCAGTCTGCAAACACTTTCTCTGCAGAGTCCCAAAACAGGCGTTTTCAGCCCGTTACCGGCATATGGAAGAAACAGCTGTAAGCACAGGGAAATATCTGCTTCTAAATCCAAAACGCAGCTATCTAACAGAACGATTGTCAACGTGTGCACTCAACTTCCAGAGTTAAACCCGTGTGTGGATTCAGCAGTCTGCAAACACTTTCTCTGCAGAGTCCCAAAACAGGCGTTTTCAGCCCATTACCGGCATATGGAAGAAACAGCAGTCAGCACAGGGAAATATCTGCTTCTAAATCCAAAACGCAGCTATCTAACAGAACGGTTGTCAATGTGTGCACTCAACTTCCAGAGTTAAACCCGTGTGTGGATTCAGCAGTCTGCAAACACTTTCTCTGCAGAGTCCCAAAACAGGCGTTTTCAGCCCATTACCGGAATATGGAAGAAACAGCAGTCAGCACAGGGAAATATCTGCTTCTAAATCCAAAACGCAGCTATCTAACAGAACGGTTGTCAATGTGTGAACTCAACTTCCAGAGTTAAACCCGTGTGTGGATTCAGCAGTCTGCAAACACTTTCTCTGCAGAGTCCCAAAACAGGCGTTTTCAGCCCATTACCGGCATATGGAAGAAACAGAAGTAAGCACAGGGAAATATCTGCTTCTAAATCCAAAACGCAGCTATCTAACAGAGCGGCTGTCAATGTGTGCACTCAACTTCCAGAGTTAAACCCGTGTGTGGATTCAGCAGTCTGCAAACACTTTCTCTGCAGAGTCCAAAAACAGGCGTTTTCAGCCCATTACGGGCATATGGAAGAAACAGCAGTAAGCACAGGGAAATATCTGCTTCTAAATCCAAAACGCAGCTACCTAACAGAACGGCTGTCAATGTGTGCACTCAACTTCCAGAGTTAAACCCGTGTGTGGATTCAGCAGTCTGCAAACACTTTCTCTGCAGAGTCCCAAAACAGGCGTTTTCAGCCCATTACCGGCATATGGAAGAAACAGCAGTCAGCACAGGGAAATATCTGCTTCTAAATCCAAAACGCAGCTATCTAACAGAACGGTTGTCAATGTGTGCACTCAACTTCCAGAGTTAAACCCGTGTGTGTGTTCAGCAGGCTGCAAACACTTTCTCTGCAGAGTCCCAAAACAGGCGTTTTCAGCCCATTACCGGCATATGGAAGAAACAGCAGTCAGCACGGGGAAATATCTGCTTCTAAATCCAAAACGCAGCTATCTAACAGAACGGTTGTCAATGTGTGCACTCAACATCCAGAGTTAAACCCGTGTGTGGATTCAGCAGTCTGCAAACACTTTCTCTGCAGAGTTCCAAAACAGGCGTTTTCAGCCCATTACCGGCATATGGAAGAAACAGCAGTAAGCACAGGGAAATATCTGCTTCTAAATCCAAAACGCAGCTATCTAACAGAACGGTTGTCAATGTGTGCACTCAACTTCCAGAGTTAAACCGGTGTGTGGATTCAGCAGTCTGCAAACATCTTCTCTGCAGAGTCCCAAAACAGGCATTTTCAGCCCATTACCGGCATATGGAAGAAACAGCAGTAAGCCCAGGGAAATATCTGCTTCTAAATCCAAAACGCAGCTATCTAACAGAACGGCTGTCAATGTGTGAACTCAAATTCCAGAGTTAAACCCGTGTGTGGATTCAGCAGTCTGCAAACACTTTCTCTGCAGAGTCCCAAAACAGTCGTTTTCAGCCCATTACCGGCATATGGAAGAAACAGCAGTAAGCACAGGGAAATATCTGCTTCTAAATCCAAAACGCAGCTATCTAACAGAACGGCTGTCAATGTGTGCACTCAACTTCCAGAGTTAAACCCGTGTGTGGATTCAGCAGTCTGCAAACACTTTCTCTGCAGAGTCCCAAAACAGGTGTTTTCAGCCCATTACTGGCATATGGAAGAAACAGCAGTCAGCACAGGGAAATATCTGCTTCTAAATCCAAAACGCAGCTATCTAACAGAACAGTTGTCAATGTGTGCACTCAACTTCCAGAGTTAAACCCGTGTGTGGACTCAGCAGGCTGCAAACACTTTCTCTGCAGAGTCCCAAAACAGGCGTTTTCAGCCCATTACCGGCATATGGAAGAAACAGCAGTCAGCACGGGGAAATATCTGCTTCTAAATCCAAAACGCAGCTATCTAACAGAACGGTTGTCAATGTGTGCACTCAACTTCCAGAGTTAAACCCGTGTGTGTGTTCAGCAGGCTGCAAACACTTTCTCTGCAGAGTCCCAAAACAGGCGTTTTCAGCCTATTACCGGCATATGGAAGAAACAGCAGTCAGCACGGGGAAATATCTGCTTCTAAATCCAAAACGCAGCTATCTAACAGAACGGTTGTCAATGTGTGCACTCAACATCCAGAGTTAAACCCGTGTGTGGATTCAGCAGTCTGCAAACACTTTCTCTGCAGAGTTCCAAAACAGGCGTTTTCAGCCCTTTACCGGCATATGGAAGAAACAGCAGTAAGCACAGGGAAATATCTGCTTCTAAATCCAAAACGCAGCTATCTAACAGAACGGTTGTCAATGTCTGCACTCAACTTCCAGAGTTAAACCGGTGTGTGGATTCAGCAGTCTGCAAACATCTTCTCTGCAGAGTCCTAAACCAGGCATTTTCAGCCCATTACCGGCATATGGAAGAAACAGCAGTAAGCCCAGGGAAATATCTGCTTCTAAATCCAAAACGCAGCTATCTAACAGAACGGCTCTCAATGTGTGAACTCAAATTCCAGATTTAAACCCGTGTGTGGATTCCGCAGTCTGCAAACACTTTCTCTGCAGAGTCCCAAAACAGTCGCTTTCAGCCCATTACCGGCATATGGAAGAAACAGCAGTAAGCACAGGGAAATATCTGCTTCTAAATCCAAAACGCAGCTATCTAACAGAACGGCTGTCAATGTGTGCACTCAACTTCCAGAGTTAAACCCGTGTGTGGATTCAGCAGTCTGCAAACACTTTCTCTGCAGAGTCCCAAAACAGGCGTTTTCAGCCCATTACCGGCATATGGAAGAAACAGCAGTCAGCACAGGGAAATATCTGCTTCTAAATCCAAAACGCAGCTATCTAACAGAACGGTTGTCAATGTGTGCACTCAACTTCCAGAGTTAAACCCGTGTGTGGATTCAGCAGTCTGCAAACACTTTCTCTGCAGAGTCCCAAAACAGGTGTTTTCAGCCCATTACCGGCATATGGAAGAAACAGCAGTCAGCACAGGGAAATATCTGCTTCTAAATCCAAAACGCAGCTTTCTAACAGAACGGTTGTCAATGTGTGCACTCAACTTCCAGAGTTAAACCCGTGTGTGGATTCAGCAGTCTGCAAACACTTTCTCTGCAGAGTCCCAAAACAGGCGTTTTCAGCCCGTTACCGGCATATGGAAGAAACAGCAGTAAGCACAGGGAAATATCTGCTTCTAAATCCAAAACGCAGCTATCTAACAGAACGGTTGTCAATGTGTGCACTTAACTTCCAGAGTTAAACCCGTGTGTGGATTCAGCAGTCTGCAAACACTTTCTCTGCTGAGTCCCAAAACAGGCGTTTTCAGCCCATAACCGGCATATGGAAGAAACAGCAGTAAGCACAGGGAAATATCTGCTTCTAAATCCAAAACGCAGCTATCTAACAGAACGGTTGTCAATGTGTGCACTCAACTTCCAGAGTTAAACCCGTGTGTGGATTCAGCAGTCTGCAAACACTTTCTCTGCAGAGTCCCAAAACAGGCGTTTTCAGCCCGTTACCGGCATATGGAAGAAACAGCTGTAAGCACAGGGAAATATATGCTTCGAAATCCAAAACGCAGCTATCTAACAGAACGGTTGTCAATGTGTGCACTCAACTTCCAGAGTTAAACCCGTGTGTGGATTCAGCAGTCTGCAAACACTTTCTCTGCAGAGTCCCAAAACAGGCGTTTTCAGCCCATTACCTGCATATGGAAGAAACAGCAGTCAGCACAGGGAAATATCTGCTTCTAAATCCAAAACGCAGCTATCTAACAGAACGGTTGTCAATGTGTGCACTCAACTTCCAGAGTTAAACCCGTGTGTGGATTCAGCAGTCTGCAAACACTTTCTCTGCAGAGTCCCAAAACAGGCGTTTTCAGCCCATTACCGGCATATGGAAGAAACAGCAGTCAGCACAGGGAAATATCTGCTTCTATATCCAAAACGCAGCTATCTAACAGAACGGTTGTCAATGTGTGCACTCAACTTCCAGAGTTAAACCCGTGTGTGGATTCAGCAGTCTGCAAACACTTTCTCTGCAGAGTCCCAAAACAGGCGTTTTCAGCCCATTACCGGAATATGGAAAAACAGCAGTAAGCACAGGGAAATATCTGCATCTAAATCCAAAACGCAGCTATCTAACAGAACGGCTGTCAATGTGTGCACTCAACTTCCAGGGTTAAACCCGTGTGTGGATTCAGCAGTCTGCAAACACTTTCTCTGCAGAGTCCCAAAACAGGCGTTTTCAGCCCATTACAGGCATATGGATGAAACAGCAGTCAGCACAGGGAAATATCTGCTTCTAAATCCAAAACGCAGCTATCTAACAGAACGGTTGTCAATGTGTGCACTCAACTTCCAGAGTTAAACCCGTGTGTGGATTCAGCAGTCTGCAAACACTTTCTCTGCAGAGTCCCAAAACAGGCGTTTTCAGCCCATTACCGGCATATGGAAGAAACAGCAGTAAGCACAGGGAAATATCTGCTTCTAAATCCAAAACGCAGCTATCTAACAGAACGGTTGTCAATGTGTGCACTCAACTTCCAGAGTTAAACCCGTGTGTGGATTCAGCAGTCTGCAAATACTTTCTCTGCAGAGTCCCAAAAGAGGCGTTTTCAGCCCATTCCCGGCATATGGAAAAAACAGCAGTCAGCACAGGGAAATATATGCTTCTAAATCCAAAACGCAGCTATCTAACAATACGGTTGTCAATGTGTGCCCTCAACTTCCAGAGTTAAACCCGTGTGTGGATTCAGCAGTCTGCAAACACTTTCTCTGCAGAGTCCCAAAACAGGCGTTTTCAGCCCATTACCAGCATATGGAAGAAACAGCAGTAAGCCCAGGCAAATATCTGCTTCTAAATCCAAAACGCAGCTATCTAGCAGAACGGTTGTCAAAGTGTGCACTCAACTTCCAGAGTTAAACCCGTGTGTGGATTCTGCAGTCTGCAAACACTTTCTCTGCAGAGTCCCAAAACAGGCGTTTTCAGCCCATTACCGGCATATGGAAGAAACAGCAGTCAGCACAGGGAAATATCTGCTTCTAAATCCAAAACGCAGCTATCTAACAGAACGGTTGTCAATGTGTGCACTCAACTTCCAGAGTTAAACCCGTTTGTGGATTCAGCAGTCTGCAAACACTTTCTCTGCAGAGTCCCAAAACAGGCTTTTCAGCCCGTTACCGGCATATGGAAGAAACAGCTGTAAGCACAGGGAAATATCTGCTTCTAAATCCAAAACGCAGCTATCTAACAGAACGATTGTCAACGTGTGCACTCAACTTCCAGAGTTAAACCCGTGTGTGGATTCAGCAGTCTGCAAACACTTTCTCTGCAGAGTCCCAAAACAGGCGTTTTCAGCCCATTACCGGCATATGGAAGAAACAGCAGTCAGCACAGGGAAATATCTGCTTCTAAATCCAAAACGCAGCTATCTAACAGAACGGTTGTCAATGTGTGCACTCAACTTCCAGAGTTAAACCCGTGTGTGGATTCAGCAGTCTGCAAACACTTTCTCTGCAGAGTCCCAAAACAGGCGTTTTCAGCCCATTACCGGAATATGGAAGAAACAGCAGTCAGCACAGGGAAATATCTGCTTCTAAATCCAAAACGCAGCTATCTAACAGAACGGTTGTCAATGTGTGAACTCAACTTTCAGAGTTAAACCCGTGTGTGGATTCAGCAGTCTGCAAACACTTTCTCTGCAGAGTCCCAAAACAGGCGTTTTCAGCCCATTACCGGCATATGGAAGAAACAGAAGAAAGCACAGGGAAATATCTGCTTCTAAATCCAAAACGCAGCTATCTAACAGAACGGCTGTCAATGTGTGCACTCAACTTCCAGAGTTAAACCCGTGTGTGGATTCAGCAGTCTGCAAACACTTTCTCTGCAGAGTCCAAAAACAGGCGTTTTCAGCCCATTACCGGCATATGGAAGAAACAGCAGTCAGCACAGGGAAATATCTGCTTCTAAATCCAAAACGCAGCTACCTAACAGAACGGCTGTCAATGTGTGCACTCAACTTCCAGAGTTAAACCCGTGTGTGGATTCAGCAGTCTGCAAAAACTTTCTCTGCAGAGTCCCAAAACAGGCGTTTTCAGCCCATTACCGGCATATGGAAGAAACAGCAGTCAGCACAGGGAAATATCTGCTTCTAAATCCAAAACGCAGCTATCTAACAGAACGGTTGTCAATGTGTGCACTCAACTTCCAGAGTTAAACCCGTGTGTGTGTTCAGCAGGCTGCAAACACTTTCTCTGCAGAGTCCCAAAACAGGCGTTTTCAGCCCATTACCGGCATATGGAAGAAACAGCAGTCAGCACGGGGAAATATCTGCTTCTAAATCCAAAACGCAGCTATCTAACAGAATGGTTGTCAAAGTGTGCACTCAACTTCCAGAGTTAAACCCGTGTGTGGATTCAGCAGTCTGCAAACACTTTCTCTGCAGAGTTCCAAAACAGGCGTTTTCAGCCCATTACCGGCATATGGAAGAAACAGCAGTAAGCACAGGGAAATATCTGCTTCTAAATCCAAAACGCAGCTATCTAACAGAACGGTTGTCAATGTGTGCACTCAACTTCCAGAGTTAAACCGGTGTGTGGATTCAGCAGTCTACAAACATCTTCTCTGCAGAGTCCCAAAACAGGCATTTTCAGCCCATTACCGGCATATGGAAGAAACAGCAGTAAGCCCAGGGAAATATCTGCTTCTAAATCCAAAACGCAGCTATCTAACAGAACGGCTGTCAATGTGTGAACTCAAATTCCAGAGTTAAACCCGTGTGTGGATTCAGCAGTCTGCAAACACTTTCTCTGCAGAGTCCCAAAACAGTCGTTTACAGCCCATTACCGGCATATGGAAGAAACAGCAGTAAGCACAGGGAAATATCTGCTTCTAAATCCAAAACGCAGCTATCTAACAGAACGGCTGTCAATGTGTGCACTCAACTTCCAGAGTTAAACCCGTGTGTGGATTCAGCAGTCTGCAAACACTTTCTCTGCAGAGTCCCAAAACAGGTGTTTTCAGCCCATTACTGGCATATGGAAGAAACAGCAGTCAGCACAGGGAAATATCTGCTTCTAAATCCAAAACGCAGCTATCTAACAGAACGGTTGTCAATGTGTGCACTCAATTTCCAGAGTTAAACCCGTGTGTGGACTCAGCAGGCTGCAAACACTTTCTCTGCAGAGTCCCAAAACAGGCGTTTTCAGCCCATTACCGGCATATGGAAGAAACAGCAGTCAGCACGGGGAAATATCTGCTTCTAAATCCAAAACGTAGCTATCTAACAGAACGGTTGTCAATGTGTGCACTCAACTTCCAGAGTTAAACCCGTGTGTGTGTTCAGCAGGCTGCAAACACTTTCTCTGCAGAGTCCCAAAACAGGCGTTTTCAGCCCATTACCGGCATATGGAAGAAACAGCAGTCAGCACGGGGAAATATCTGCTTCTAAATCCAAAACGCAGCTATCTAACAGAACGGTTGTCAATGTGTGCACTCAACATCCAGAGTTAAACCCGTGTGTGGATTCAGCAGTCTGCAAACACTTTCTCTGCAGAGTTCCAAAACAGGCGTTTTCAGCCCATTACCGGCATATGGAAGAAACAGCAGTAAGCACAGGGAAATATCTGCTTCTAAATCCAAAACGCAGCTATCTAACAGAACGGTTGTCAATGTCTGCACTCAACTTCCAGAGTTCAACCGGTGTGTGGATTCAGCAGTCTGCAAACATCTTCTCTGCAGAGTCCCAAACCAGGCATTTTCAGCCCATTACCGGCATATGGAAGAAACAGCAGTAAGCCCAGGGAAATATCTGTTTCTAAATCCAAAACGCAGCTATCTAACAGAACGGCTCTCAATGTGTGAACTCAAATTCCAGAGTTAAACCCGTGTGTGGATTCCGCAGTCTGCAAACACTTTCTCTGCAGAGTCCCAAAACAGTCGCTTTCAGCCCATTACCGGCATATGGAAGAAACAGCAGTAAGCACAGGGAAATATCTGCTTCTAAATCCAAAACGCAGCTATCTAACAGAACGGCTGTCAATGTGTGCACTCAACTTCCAGAGTTAAACCCGTGTGTGGATTCAGCAGTCTGCAAACACTTTCTCTGCAGAGTCCCAAAACAGGCGTTTTCAGCCCATTACCGGCATATGGAAGAAACAGCAGTAAGCACAGGGAAATATCTGCTTCTAAATCCAAAACGCAGCTATCTAACAGAACGGTTGTCAATGTGTGCACTCAACTTCCAGAGTTAAACCCATGTGTGGATTCAGCAGTCTGCAAACACTTTCTCTGCAGAGTCCCAAAACAGGTGTTTTCAGCCCATTACCGGCATATGGAAGAAACAGCAGTCAGCACAGGGAAATATCTGCTTCTAAATCCAAAACGCAGCTTTCTAACAGAACGGTTGTCAATGTGTGCACTCAACTTCCAGAGTTAAACCAGTGTGTGGATTCAGCAGTCTGCAAACACTTTCTCTGCAGAGTCCCAAAACAGGCGTTTTCAGCCCGTTACCGGCATATGGAAGAAACAGCAGTAAGCACAGGGAAATATCTGCTTCTAAATCCAAAACGCAGCTATCTAACAGAACGGTTGTCAATGTGTGCACTTAACTTCCAGAGTTAAACCCGTGTGTGGATTCAGCAGTCTGCAAACACTTTCTCTGCTGAGTCCCAAAACAGGCGTTTTCAGCCCATAACCGGCATATGGAAGAAACAGCAGTAAGCACAGGGAAATATCTGCTTCTAAATCCAAAACGCAGCTATCTAACAGAACGGTTGTCAATGTGTGCACTCAACTTCCAGAGTTAAACCCGTGTGTGGATTCAGCAGTCTGCAAACACTTTCTCTGCAGAGTCCCCAAACAGGCGTTTTCAGCCCGTTACCGGCATATGGAAGAAACAGCTGTAAGCACAGGGAAATATATGCTTCTAAATCCAAAACGCAGCTATCTAACAGAACGGTTGTCAAAGTGTGCACTCAACTTCCAGAGTTAAACCCGTGTGTGGATTCAGCAGTCTGCAAATACTTTCTCTGCAGAGTCCCAAAAGAGGCGTTTTCAGCCCATTACTGGCATATGGAAGAAACAGCAGTCAGCACAGGGAAATATCTGCTTCTAAATCCAAAACGCAGCTATCTAACAATACGGTTGTCAATGTGTGCCCTCAACTTCCAGAGTTAAACCCGTGTGTGGATTCAGCAGTCTGCAAACACTTTCTCTGCAGAGTCCCAAAACAGGCGTTTTCAGCCCATTACCGGCATATGGAAGAAACAGCAGTAAGCCCAGGCAAATATCTGCTTCTAAATCCAAAACGCAGCTATCTAGCAGAACGGTTGTCAAAGTGTGCACTCAACTTCCAGAGTTAAACCCGTGTGTGGATTCAGCAGTCTGCAAACACTTTCTCTGCAGAGTCCCAAAACAGGCGTTTTCAGCCCATTACCGGCATATGGAATAAACAGCAGTAAGCACAGGGAAATATCTGCTTCTAAATCCAAAACGCAGCTATCTAACAGAACGGTTGTCAAAGTGTGCACTCAACTTCCAGAGTTAAACCCGTGTGTGGATTCAGCAGTCTGCAAACACTTTCTCTGCAGAGTCCCAAAACAGGCGTTTTCAGCCCATTACCGGCATATGGAAGAAACAGCAGTAAGCCCAGGGAAATATCTGCTTCTAAATCCAAAACGCAGCTATCTAACAGAACGATTGTCAATGTGTGCACTCAACTTCCAGAGTTAAACCCGTGTGTGGATTCAGCAGTCTGCAAACACTTTCTCTGCAGAGTCCCAAAACAGGCGTTTTCAGCCCATTACCGGCATATGGAAGAAACAGCAGTAAGCACAGGGAAATATGTGCTTCTAAATCCAAAACGCAGCTATCTAACAGAACGGTTGTCAATGTGTGCACTCAACTTCCAGAGTTAAACCCGTGTGTGGATTCAGCAGTTTGCAAACACTTTCTCTGCAGAGTCCCAAAACAGGCGTTTTCAGCCCATTACCGGCATATGGAAGAAACAGCAGTAAGCACAGGGAAATATTTGCTTCTAAATCCAAAACACAGCCATCTAACAGAACGGTTGTCAATGTGTGCACTCAACTTCCAGAGTTAAACCCGTGTGTGGATTCAGCAGTCTGCAAACACTTTCTCTGCAGAGTCCCAAAACAGGCGTTTTCAGCCCATTACCGGCATATGGAAGAAACAGCAGTCAGCACAGGGAAATATCTGCTTCTAAATCCAAAACGCAGCTATCTAACAATACGGTTGTCAATGTGTGCCCTCAACTTCCAGAGTTAAACCCGTGTGTGGATTCAGCAGTCTGCAAACACTTTCTCTGCAGAGTCCCAAAACAGGCGTTTTCAGCCCATTACCAGCATATGGAAGAAACAGCAGTAAGCCCAGGCAAATATCTGCTTCTAAATCCAAAACGCAGCTATCTAGCAGAACGGTTGTCAAAGTGTGCACTCAACTTCCAGAGTTAAACCCGTGTGTGGATTCAGCAGTCTGCAAACACTTTCTCTGCAGAGTCCCAAAACAGGCGTTTTCAGCCCATTACCGGCATATGGAAGAAACAGCAGTCAGCACAGGGAAATATCTGCTTCTAAATCCAAAACGCAGCTATCTAACAGAACGGTTGTCAATGTGTGCACTCAACTTCCAGAGTTAAACCCGTGTGTGGATTCAGCAGTCTGCAAACACTTTCTCTGCAGAGTCCCAAAACAGGCGTTTTCAGCCCGTTACCGGCATATGGAAGAAACAGCTGTAAGCACAGGGAAATATCTGCTTCTAAATCCAAAACGCAGCTATCTAACAGAACGATTGTCAATGTGTGCACTCAACTTCCAGAGTTAAACCCGTGTGTGGATTCAGCAGTCTGCAAACTCTTTCTCTGCAGAGTCCCAAAACAGGCGTTTTCAGCCCATTACCGGCATATGGAAGAAACAGCAGTCAGCACAGGGAAATATCTGCTTCTAAATCCAAAACGCAGCTATCTAACAGAACGGTTGTCAATGTGTGCACTCAACTTCCAGAGTTAAACCCGTGTGTGGATTCAGCAGTCTGCAAACACTTTCTCTGCAGAGTCCCAAAACAGGCGTTTTCAGCCCATTATCGGAATATGGAAGAAACAGCAGTCAGCACAGGGAAATATCTGCTTCTAAATCCAAAACGCAGCTATCTAACAGAACGGTTGTCAATGTGTGAACTCAACATCCAGAGTTAAACCCGTGTGTGGATTCAGCAGTCTGCAAACACTTTCTCTGCAGAGTCCCAAAACAGGCGTTTTCAGCCCATTACCGGCATATGGAAGAAACAGAAGTAAGCACAGGGAAATATCTGCTTCTAAATCCAAAACGCAGCTATCTAACAGAACGGCTGTCAATGTGTGCACTCAACTTCCAGAGTTAAACCCGTGTGTGGATTCAGCAGTCTGCAAACACTTTCTCTGCAGAGTCCCAAAACAGGCGTTTTCAGCCCATTACCGGCATATGGATGAAACAGCAGTCAGCACAGGGAAATATCTGCTTCTAAATCCAAAACGCAGCTATCTAACAGAACGGTTGTCAATGTGTGCACTCAACTTCCAGAGGTAAACCCGTGTGTGGATTCAGCAGTCTGCAAACACTTTCTCTGCAGAGTCCCAAAACAGGCGTTTTCAGCCCATTACCGGCATATGGAAGAAACAGCAGTAAGCACAGGGAAATATCTGCTTCTAAATCCAAAACGCAGCTATCTAACAGAACGGTTGTCAATGTGTGCACTCAACTTCCAGAGTTAAACCCATGTGTGGATTCAGCAGTCTGCAAACACTTTCTCTGCAGAGTCCCAAAACAGGCGTTTTCAGCCCATTACCGGCATATGGAAGAAACAGCAGTAAGCACAGGGAAATATCTGCTTCTAAATCCAAAACGCAGCTATCTAACAGAACGGTTGTCAATTGTTGCACTCA
Organism: Aotus nancymaae; assembly: GCF_030222135.1. NCBI lineage: Eukaryota > Metazoa > Chordata > Mammalia > Primates > Aotidae > Aotus > Aotus nancymaae. The sequence continues at coordinate 37,224 of NW_026988617.1, forward strand.
ACTTCCAGAGTTAAACCCGTGTGTGGATTCAGCAGTTTGCAAACACTTTCTCTGCAGAGTCCCAAAACAGGCGTTTTCAGCCCATTACTGGCATATGGAAGAAACAGCAGTAAGCCCAGGCAAATATCTGCTTCTAAATCCAAAACGCAGCTATCTAGCAGAACGGTTGTCAAAGTGTGCACTCAACTTCCAGAGTTAAACCCATGTGTGGATTCAGCACTCTGCAAACACTTTCTCTGCAGAGTCCCAAAACAGGCGTTTTCAGCCCATTACCGGCATATGGAAGAAACAGCAGTCAGCACAGGGAAATATCTGCTTCTAAATCCAAAACGCAACTATCTAACAGAACGGTTGTCAATGTGTGCACTCAACTTCCAGAGTTAAACCCGTGTGTGGATTCAGCAATCTGCAAACACTTTCTCTGCAGAGTCCCAAAACAGGAGTTTTCAGCCCATTACCGGCATATGGAAGAAACAGCAGTAAGCCCAGGGAAATATCTGCTTCTAAATCCAAAACGCAGCTATCTAGCAGAACGGTTGTCAATGTGTGCACTCAACTTCCAGAGTTAAACCCGTGTGTGGATTCAGCAGTCTGCAAACACTTTCTCTGCAGAGTCCCAAAACAGGCGTTTTCAGCCCATTACCAGCATATGGAAGAAATAGCAGTAAGCCCAGGGAAATATCTGCTTCTAAATCCAAAACGCAGTTATCTAACAGAACGGTTGTCAATGTGTGCACTCAACTTCCAGAGTTAAACCCGTGTGTGGATTCAGCAGTCTGCAAATACTTTCTCTGCAGAGTCCCAAAAGAGGCGTTTTCAGCCCATTACTGGCATATGGAAGAAACAGCAGTCAGCACAGGGAAATATCTGCTTCTAAATCCAAAACGCAGCTATCTAACAATACGGTTGTCAATGTGTGCCCTCAACTTCCAGAGTTAAACCCGTGTGTGGATTCAGCAGTCTGCAAACACTTTCTCTGCAGAGTCCCAAAACAGGCGTTTTCAGCCCATTACCGGCATATGGAAGAAACAGCAGTAAGCCCAGGCAAATATCTGCTTCTAAATCCAAAACGCAGCTATCTAGCAGAACGGTTGTCAAAGTGTGCACTCAACTTCCAGAGTTAAACCCGTGTGTGGATTCAGCTGTCTGCAAACACTTTCTCTGCAGAGTCCCAAAACAGGCGTTTTAGCCCATTACCGGCATATGGAATAAACAGCAGTAAGCACAGGGAAATATCTGCTTCTAAATCCAAAACGCAGCTATCTAACAGAACGGTTGTCAAAGTGTGCACTCAACTTCCAGAGTTAAACCCGTGTGTGGATTCAGCAGTCTGCAAACACTTTCTCTGCAGAGTCCCAAAACAGGCGTTTTCAGCCCATTACCGGCATATGGAAGAAACAGCAGTAAGCCCAGGGAAATATCTGCTTCTAAATCCAAAACGCAGCTATCTAACAGAACGATTGTCAATGTGTGCACTCAACTTCCAGAGTTAAACCCGTGTGTGGATTCAGCAGTCTGCAAACACTTTCTCTGCAGTTTCCCAAAACAGGCGTTTTCAGCCCATTACCGGCATATGGAAGAAACAGCAGTAAGCACAGGGAAATATGTGCTTCTAAATCCAAAACGCAGCTATCTAACAGAACGGTTGTCAATGTGTGCACTCAACTTCCAGAGTTAAACCCGTGTGTGGATTCAGCAGTTTGCAAACACTTTCTCTGCAGAGTCCCAAAACAGGCGTTTTCAGCCCATTACGGCATATGGAAGAAACAGCAGTAAGCACAGGGAAATATCTGCTTCTAAATCCAAAACACAGCCATCTAACAGAACGGTTGTCAATGTGTGCACTCAACTTCCAGAGTTAAACCCGTGTGTGGATTCAGCAGTCTGCAAACACTTTCTCTGCAGAGTCCCAAAACAGGCGTTTTCAGCCCATTACCGGCATATGGAAGAAACAGCAGTCAGCACAGGGAAATATCTGCTTCTAAATCCAAAACGCAGCTATCTAACAGAACGGTTGTCAATGTGTGCACTCAGCTTCCAGAGTTAAACCCGTTTGTGGATTCAGCAGTCTGCAAACACTTTCTCTGCAGAGTCCCAAAACAGGCGTTTTCAGCCCGTTACCGGCATATGGAAGAAACAGCTGTAAGCACAGGGAAATACCTGCTTCTAAATCAAAAACGCAGCTATCTAACAGAACGATTGTCAATGTGTGCACTCAACTTCCAGAGTTAAACCCGTGTGTGGATTCAGCAGTCTGCAAACACTTTCTCTGCAGAGTCCCAAAACAGGCGTTTTCAGCCCATTACCGGCATATGGAAGAAACAGCAGTCAGCACAGGGAAATATCTGCTTCTAAATCCAAAACGCAGCTATCTAACAGAACGGTTGTCAATGTGTGCACCCAACTTCCAGAGTTAAACCCGTGTGTGGATTCAGCAGTCTGCAAACACTTTCTCTGCAGAGTCCCAAAACAGGCGTTTTCAGCCCATTACCGGAATATGGAAGAAACAGCAGTCAGCACAGGGAAATATCTGCTTCTAAATCCAAAACGCAGCTATCTAACAGAACGGTTGTCAATGTGTGAACTCAACTTCCAGAGTTAAACCCGTGTGTGGATTCAGCAGTCTGCAAACACTTTCTCTGCAGAGTCCCAAAACAGGCGTTTTCAGCCCATTACCGGCATATGGAAGAAACAGAAGTAAGCACAGGGAAATATCTGCTTCTAAAACCAAAACGCAGCTATCTAACAGAACGGCTGTCAATGTGTGCACTCAACTTCCAGAGTTAAACCCGTGTGTGGATTCAGCAGTCTGCAAACACTTTCTCTGCAGAGTCCAAAAACAGGCGTTTTCAGCCCATTACGGGCATATGGAAGAAACAGCAGTAAGCACAGGGAAATATCTGCTTCTAAATCCAAAACGCAGCTACCTAACAGAACGGCTGTCAATGTGTGCACTCAACTTCCAGAGTTAAACCCGTGTGTGGATTCAGCAGTCTGCAAACACTTTCTCTGCAGAGTCCCAAAACAGGCGTTTTCAGCCCATTACCGGCATATGGAAGAAACAGCAGTCAGCACAGGGAAATATCTGCTTCTAAATCCAAAACGCAGCTATCTAACAGAACGGTTGACAATGTGTGCACTCAACTTCCAGAGTTAAACCCGTGTGTGGATTCAGCAGTCTGCAAACACTTTCTCTGCAGAGTCCCAAAACAGACGTTTTCAGCCCATTACCGGCAAATGGAAGAAACAGCAGTCAGCACAGGGAAATATCTGCTTCTAAATCCAAAACGCAGCTATCTAACAGAACGGTTGTCAATGTGTGCACTCTACTTCCAGAGTTAAACCCGTGTGTGGATTCAGCAGTCTGCAGACACTTTCTCTGCAGAGTTCCAAAACAGGCGTTTTCAGCCCATTACCGGAATATGGAAGAAACAGCAGTAAGCACAGGGAAATATCTGCTTTTAAATCCAAAACACAGCTATCTAAAAGAACGGTTGTCAATGTGTGAACTCAACTTCCAGAGTTAAACCCGTGTGTGGATTCAGCAGTCTGCAAACACTTTCTCTGCAGAGTCCCAAAACAGGCGTTTTCAGCCCATTACCGGCATATGGAAGAAACAGCAGTAAGCACAGGGAAATATCTGCTTCTAAATCCAAAACGCAGCTATCTAACAGAACGGCTGTCAATGTGTGCACTCAACTTCCAGAGTTAAACCCGTGTGTGGATTCAGCAGTCTGCAAACACTTTCTCTGCAGAGTCCCAAAACAGGCGTTTTCAGCCCATTACCGGCATATGGAAGAAACAGCAGTAAGCACAGGGAAATATCTGCTTCTAAATCCAAAACGCAGCTATCTAACAGAACGGTTGTCAAAGTGTGCACTCAACTTCCAGAGTTAAACCCGTGTGTGGATTCAGCAGTCTGCAAACACTTTCTCTGCAGAGTCCCAAAACAGGCGTTTTCAGTCCATTACCGGCATAAGGAAGAAACAGCAGTCAGCACAGGGAAATATCTGCTTCTAAATCCAAAACGCAGCTATCTAACAGAACGGTTGTCAATGTGTGCACTCAACTTCCAGAGTTAAACCCGTGTGTGGATTCAGCAGTCTGCAAACACTTTCTCTGCAGAGTCCCAAAACAGGCGTTTTCAGCCCATTACCGGCATATGGAAGAAACAGCAGTAAGCCCAGGGAAATATCTGCTTCTAAATCCTAAACGCAGCTATCTAACAGAACGGTTGTCAATGTGTGCACTCAACTTCAAGAGTTAAACCCGTGTGTGGATTCAGCAGTCTGCAAACACTTTCTCTGCAGAGTCCCAAAACAGGCGTTTTCAGCCCATTACCGGCATATGGACGAAACAGCAGTCAGCACAGGGAAATATCTGCTTCTATATCCAAAACGCAGCTATCTAACAGAACGGTTGTCAATGTGTGCACTCAACTTCCAGAGTTAAACCCGTTTGTGGATTCAGCAGTCTGCAAACACTTTCTCTGCAGAGTCCCAAAACAGGCGTTTTCAGCCCATTACCGGCATATGGAAGAAACAGCTGTAAGCACAGGGAAATATCTGCTTCTAAATCCAAAACGCAGCTATCTAACAGAACGGTTGTCAATGTGTGCACTCAACTTCCAGAGTTAAACCCGTGTGTGGATTCAGCAGTCTGCAAACACTTTCTCTGCAGAGTCCCAAAACAGGCGTTTTTAGCCCATTACCGGCATATGGAAGAAACAGCAGTAAGCACAGGGAAATATCTGCTTCTAAATCCAAAACGCAGCTATCTAACAGAACGGTTGTCAATGTGTGCACTCAACTTCCAGAGTTAAACCCGTGTGTGGATTCAGCAGTCTGCAAACACTTTCTCTGCAGAGTCCCAAAACAGGCGTTTTCAGCCCATTACCGGCATATGGAAGAAACAGCAGTAAGCCCAGGCAAATATCTGCTTCTAAATCCAAAACGCAGCTATCTAGCAGAACGGTTGTCAAAGTGTGCACTCAACTTCCAGAGTTAAACCCGTGTGTGGATTCAGCAGTCTGCAAACACTTTCTCTGCAGAGTCCCAAAACAGGCGTTTTCAGCCCATTACCGGCATATGGAAGAAACAGCAGTAAGCACAGGGAAATATCTGCTTCTAAATCCAAAACGCAGCTATCTAACAGAACGGCTGTCAATGTGTGCACTCTACTTCCAGAGTTAAACCCGTGTGTGGATTCAGCAATCTGCAAACACTTTCTCTGCAGAGTCCCAAAACAGGCGTTATCAGCCCATTACCGGCATATGGAAGAAACAGCAGTAAGCCCAGGGAAATATCTGCTTCTAAATCCAAAACGCAGCTATCTAGCAGAACGGTTGTCAATGTTTGCACTCAACTTCCAGAGTTAAACCCGTGTGTGGATTCAGCAGTCTGCAAACACTTTCTCTGCAGAGTCCCAAAACAGGCGTTTTCAGCCCATTACCGGCATATGGAAGAAACAGCAGTAAGCACAGGGAAATATCTGCTTCTAAATCCAAAACGCAGCTATCTAACAGAACGGTTGTCAATGTGTGCACTCAACTTCCACAGTTAAACCCGTGTGTGGATTCAGCAGTCTGCAAACACTTTCCCTGCAGAGTCCCAAAACAGGCGTTTTCAGCCCATTACCGGCATATGGAAGAAACAGCAGTAAGCACAGGGAAATATCTGCTTCTAAATCCAAAATGCAGCTATCTAACAGAACGGTTGTCAATGTGTGCACTCAACTTCCAGAGTTAAACCCGTGTGTGGATTCAGCAGTCTGCAAACACTTTCTCTGCAGAGTCCCAAAACAGGCGTTTTCAGCCCATTACCGGCATATGGAAGAAACAGCAGTCAGCACAGGGAAATATCTGCTTCTAAATCCAAAACGCAGCTATCTAACAGAACGGTTGTCAATGTGTGCACTCAACTTCCAGGGTTAAACCCGTTTGTGGATTCAGCAGTCTGCAAACTCTTTCTCTGCAGAGTCCCAAAACAGGCGTTTTCAGCCCGTTACCGGCATATGGAAGAAACAGCTGTAAGCACAGGGAAATATCTGCTTCTAAATCCAAAACGCAGCTATCTAACAGAACGGTTGTCAATGTGTGCACTCAACTTCCAGAGTTAAACCCGTGTGTGGATTCAGGAGTCTGCAAACACTTTCTCTGCAGAGTCCCAAAACAGGCGTTTTCAGCCCATTACCGGCATATGGAAGAAACAGCAGTCAGCACAGGGAAATATCTGCTTCTAAATCCAAAACGCAGCTATCTAACAGAACGATTGTCAATGTGTGCACTCAACTTCCAGAGTTAAACCCGTGTGTGGATTCAGCAGTCTGCAAACACTTTCTCTGCAGAGTCCCCAAACAGGCGTTTTCAGCCCATTACCGGAATTTGCAAGAAACAGCAGTAAGCACAGGGAAATATCTGCTTCTAAATCCAAAACGCAGCTATCTAGCAGAACGGTTGTCAATGTGTGCACTCAACTTCCAGAGTTAAACCCGTGTGTGGATTCAGCAATCTGCAAACACTTTCTCTGCAGAGTCCCAAAACAGGCGTTTTCAGCCCATTACCGGCATATGGAAGAAACAGCAGTAAGCCCAGGGAAATATCTGCTTCTAAATCCAAAACGCAGCTATCTAGCAGAACGGTTGTCAATGTGTGCACTCAACTTCCAGAGTTAAACCCGTGTGTGGATTCAGCAGTCTGCAAACACTTTCTCTGCAGATTCCCAAAACAGGCGTTTTCAGCCCATTACCGGCATATGGAAGAAACAGCAGTCAGCACAGGGAAATATCTGCTTCTAAATCCAAAACGCAGCTATCTAACAGAACGGTTGTCAATGTGTGCACTCAACTTCCAGAGTTAAACCCGTCTGTGGATTCAGCAGTCTGCAAACACTTTCTCTGCAGAGTCCCAAAACAGGCGTTTTCAGCCCATTACCGGCATATGGAAGAAACAGCTGTAAGCACAGGGAAATATCTGCTTCTAAATCCAAAACGCAGCTATCTAACAGAACGGTTGTCAATGTGTGCACTCAACTTCCAGAGTTAAACCCGTGTGTGGATTCAGCAGTCTGCAAACACTTTCTCTGCAGAGTCCCAAAACAGGCGTTTTCAGCCCATTACCGGCATATGGAAGAAACAGCAGTCAGCACAGGGAAATATCTGCTTCTAAATCCAAAACGCAGCTATCTAACAGAACGGTTGTCAATGTGTACACTCAACTTCCAGAGTTAAACCCGTGTGTGGATTCAGCAGTCTGCAAACACTTTCTCTGCAGAGTCCCAAAACAGGCGTTTTCAGCCCATTACCGGCATATGGAAGAAACAGCAGTAAGCACAGGGAAATATCTGCTTCTAAATCCAAAACGCAGCTATCTAACAGAACGGTTGTCAATGTGTGAACTCAACTTCCAGAGTTAAACCCGTGTGTGGATTCAGCAGTCTGCAAACACTTTCTCTGCAGAGTCCCAAAACAGGCGTTTTCAGCCCATTACCGGCATATGGAAGAAACAGCAGTAAGCACAGGGAAATATCTGCTTCTAAATCCAAAACGCAGCTCTCTAGCAGAACGGTTGTCAATGTGTGCACTCAACTTCCAGAGTTAAACCCGTGTGTGGATTCAGCAGTCTGCAAACTCTTTCTCTGCAGAGTCCCAAAACAGGCGTTTCCAGCCCATTACCGGCATATGGTTGAAACAGCAGTCAGCACAGGGAAATATCTGCTTCTAAATCCAAAACGCAGCTATCTAACAGAACGGTTGTCAATGTGTGCACTCAACTTCCAGAGTTAAACCCGTGTGTGGATTCAGCAGTCTGCAAACACTTTCTCTGCAGAGTCCCAAAACAGGCGTTTTCAGCCCATTACCGGCATATGGAAGAAACAGCAGTAAGCACAGGGAAATATCTGCTTCTAAATCCAAAACGCAGCTATCTAAAAGAACGGTTGTCAATGTGTGCACTCAACTTCCAGAGTTAAACCCGTTTGTGGATTCAGCAGTCTGCAAACACTTTCTCTGCAGAGTCCCAAAACAGGCGTTTTCAGCCCATTACCGGCATATGGAAGAAACAGAAGTAAGCACAGGGAAATATCTGCTTCTAAATCCAAAACGCAGCTATCTAACAGAACGGCTGTCAATGTGTGCACTCAACTTCCAGAGTTAAACCCGTGTGTGGATTCAGCAGTCTGCAAACACTTTCTCTGCAGAGTCCAAAAACAGGCGTTTTCAGCCCATTACGGGCATATGGAAGAAACAGCAGTAAGCACAGGGAAATATCTGCTTCTAAATCCAAAACGCAGCTACCTAACAGAACGGCTGTCAATGTGTGCACTCAACTTCCAGAGTTAAACCCGTGTGTGGATTCAGCAGTCTGCAAACACTTTCTCTGCAGAGTCCCAAAACAGGCGTTTTCAGCCCATTACCGGCATATGGAAGAAACAGCAGTCAGCACAGGGAAATATCTGCTTCTAAATCCAAAACGCAGCTATCTAACAGAACGGTTGTCAATGTGTGCACTCAACTTCCAGAGTTAAACCCGTGTGTGGATTCAGCAGTCTGCAAACACTTTCTCTGCAGAGTCCCAAAACAGGCGTTTTCAGCCCATTACCGGCAAATGGAAGAAACAGCAGTCAGCACAGGGAAATATCTGCTTCTAAATCCAAAACGCAGCTATCTAACAGAACGGTTGTCAATGTGTGCACTCTACTTCCAGAGTTAAACCCGTGTGTGGATTCAGCAGTCTGCAGACACTTTCTCTGCAGAGTTCCAAAACAGGCGTTTTCAGCCCATTACCGGAATATGGAAGAAACAGCAGTAAGCACAGGGAAATATCTGCTTCTAAATCCAAAACGCAGCTATCTAAAAGAACGGTTGTCAATGTGTGAACTCAACTTCCAGAGTTAAACCCGTGTGTGGATTCAGCAGTCTGCAAACACTTTCTCTGCAGAGTCCCAAAACAGGCGTTTTCAGCCCATTACCGGCATATGGAAGAAACAGCAGTAAGCACAGGGAAATATCTGCTTCTAAATCCAAAACGCAGCTATCTAACAGAACGGCTGTCAATGTGTGCACTCAACTTCCAGAGTTAAACCCGTGTGTGGATTCAGCAGTCTGCAAACACTTTCTCTGCAGAGTCCCAAAACAGGCGTTTTCAGTCCATTACCGGCATAAGGAAGAAACAGCAGTCAGCACAGGGAAATATCTGCTTCTAAATCCAAAACGCAGGTATCTAACAGAACGGTTGTCAATGTGTGCACTCAACTTCCAGAGTTAAACCCGTGTGTGGATTCAGCAGTCTGCAAACACTTTCTCTGCAGAGTCCCAAAACAGGCGTTTTCAGCCCATTACCGGCATATGGAAGAAACAGCAGTAAGCCCAGGGAAATATCTGCTTCTAAATCCTAAACGCAGCTATCTAACAGAACGGTTGTCAATGTGTGCACTCAACTTCCAGAGTTAAACCCGTGTGTGGATTCAGCAGTCTGCAAACACTTTCTCTGCAGAGTCCCAAAACAGGCGTTTTCAGCCCATTACCGGCATATGGACGAAACAGCAGTCAGCACAGGGAAATATCTGCTTCTATATCCAAAACGCAGCTATCTAACAGAACGGTTGTCAATGTGTGCACTCAACTTCCAGAGTTAAACCCGTTTGTGGATTCAGCAGTCTGCAAACACTTTCTCTGCAGAGTCCCAAAACAGGCGTTTTCAGCCCGTTACCGGCATATGGAAGAAACAGCTGTAAGCACAGGGAAATATCTGCTTCTAAATCCAAAACGCAGCTATCTAACAGAACGGTTGTCAATGTGTGCACTCAACTTCCAGAGTTAAACCCGTGTGTGGATTCAGCAGTCTGCAAACACTTTCTCTGCAGAGTCCCAAAACAGGCGTTTTTAGCCCATTACCGGCATATGGAAGAAACAGCAGTAAGCACAGGGAAATATCTGCTTCTAAATCCAAAACGCAGCTATCTAACAGAACGGTTGTCAATGTGTGCACTCAACTTCCAGAGTTAAACCCGTGTGTGGATTCAGCAGTCTGCAAACACTTTCTCTGCAGAGTCCCAAAACAGGCGTTTTCAGCCCATTACCGGCATATGGAAGAAACAGCAGTAAGCCCAGGCAAATATCTGCTTCTAAATCCAAAACGCAGCTATCTAGCAGAACGGTTGTCAAAGTGTGCACTCAACTTCCAGAGTTAAACCCGTGTGTGGATTCAGCAGTCTGCAAACACTTTCTCTGCAGAGTCCCAAAACAGGCGTTTTCAGCCCATTACCGGCATATGGAAGAAACAGCAGTAAGCACAGGGAAATATCTGCTTCTAAATCCAAAACGCAGCTATCTAACAGAACGGCTGTCAATGTGTGCACTCTACTTCCAGAGTTAAACCCGTGTGTGGATTCAGCAATCTGCAAACACTTTCTCTGCAGAGTCCCAAAACAGGCGTTTTCAGCCCATTACCGGAATATGGAAGAAACAGCAGTAAGCACAGGGAAATATCTGCTTCTAAATCCAAAACGCAGCTATCTAACAGAACGGTTGTCAATGTGTGCACTCAACTTCCAGAGTTAAACCCGTGTGTGGATTCAGCAGCCAGCAAACACTTTCTCTGCAGAGTCCCAAAACAGGCGTTTTCAGCCCATTACCGGCATATGGAAGAAACCGCAGTAAGCACAGGCAAATATCTGCTTCTAAATCCAAAACGCAGCTATCTAGCAGAACGGTTTTCAAAGTGTGCACTCAACTTCCAGAGTTAAACCCGTGTGTGGATTCAGCAGTCTGCAAACACTTTCTCTGCAGAGTCCCAAAACAGGCGTTTTCAGCCAATTACCGGCATATGGAAGAAACAGCAGTAAGCACAGGGAAATATCTGCTTCTAAATCCAAAACGCAGCTATCTAACAGAACGGTTGTCAATGTGTGCACTCAACTTCCAGAGTTAAACCCGTGTGTGGATTCAGCAATCTGCAAACACTTTCTCTGCAGAGTCCCAAAACAGGCGTTTTCAGCCCATTACCGGCATATGGAAGAAACAGCAGTAAGCCCAGGGAAATATCTGCTTCTAAATCCAAAACGCAGCTATCTAGCAGAACGGTTGTCAATGTGTGCACTCAACTTCCAGAGTTAAACCCGTGTGTGGATTCAGCAGTCTGCAAACACTTTCTCTGCAGAGTCCGAAAACAGGCGTTTTCAGCCCATTACCGGCATATGGAAGAAACAGCAGTCAGCACAGGGAAATATCTGCTTCTAAATCCAAAACGCAGCTATCTAACAGAACGGTTGTCAATGTGTGCACTCAACTTCCAGAGTTAAACCCGTCTGTGGATTCAGCAGTCTGCAAACACTTTCTCTGCAGAGTCCCAAAACAGGCGTTTTCAGCCCATTACCGGCATATGGAAGAAACAGCAGTAAGCACAGGGAAATATCTGCTTCTAAATCCAAAACGCAGCTATCTAACAGAACGGTTGTCAATGTGTGCACTCAACTTCCAGAGTTAAACCCGTGTGTGGATTCAGCAGTCTGCAAACACTTTCTCTGCAGAGTCCCAAAACAGGCGTTTTCAGCCCATTACCGGCATATGGAAGAAACAGCAGTCAGCACAGGGAAATATCTGCTTCTAAATCCAAAACGCAGCTATCTAACAGAACGGTTGTCAATGTGTACACTCAACTTCCAGAGTTAAACCCGTGTGTGGATTCAGCAGTCTGCAAACACTTTCTCTGCAGAGTCCCAAAACAGGCGTTTTCAGCCCATTACCGGCATATGGAAGAAACAGCAGTAAGCACAGGGAAATATCTGCTTCTAAATCCAAAACGGAGCTATCTAACAGAACGGTTGTCAATGTGTGAACTCAACTTCCAGAGTTAAACCCGTGTGTGGATTCAGCAGTCTGCAAACACTTTCTCTGCAGAGTCCCAAAACAGGCGTTTTCAGCCCATTACCGGCATATGGAAGAAACAGCAGTAAGCACAGGGAAATATCTGCTTCTAAATCCAAAACGCAGCTCTCTAGCAGAACGGTTGTCAATGTGTGCACTCAACTTCCAGAGTTAAACCCGTGTGTGGATTCAGCAGTCTGCAAACTCTTTCTCTGCAGAGTCCCAAAACAGGCGTTTTCAGCCCATTACCGGCATATGGTTGAAACAGCAGTCAGCACAGGGAAATATCTGCTTCTAAATCCAAAACGCAGCTATCTAACAGAACGGTTGTCAATGTGTGCACTCAACTTCCAGAGTTAAACCCGTGTGTGGATTCAGCAGTCTGCAAACACTTTCTCTGCAGAGTCCCAAAACAGGCGTTTTCAGCCCATTACCGGCATATGGAAGAAACAGCAGTAAGCACAGGGAAATATCTGCTTCTAAATCCAAAACGCAGCTATCTAACAGAACGGTTGTCAATGTGTGCACTCAACTTCCAGAGTTAAACCCGTTTGTGGATTCAGCAGTCTGCAAACCCTTTCTCTGCAGAGTCCCAAAACAGGCGTTTTCAGCCCATTACCGGAATATGGAAGAAACAGCAGTAAGCACAGGGAAATATCTGCTTCTAAATCCAAAACGCAGCTATCTAGCAGAACGGTTGTCAATGTGTGCACTCAACTTCCAGAGTTAAACCCGTGTGTGGATTCAGCAGTCTGCAAACACTTACTCTGCAGAGTCCCAAAACAGGCGTTTTCAGCCCATTACCGGCATATGGAAGAAACAGCAGTAAGCACAGGCAAATATCTGCTTCTAAATCCAAAACGCAGCTATCTAGCAGAACGGTTTTCAAAGTGTGCACTCAACTTCCAGAGTTAAACTCGTGTGTGGATTCAGCAGTCTGCAAACACTTTCTCTGCAGAGTCCCAAAACAGGCGTTTTCAGCCAATTACCGGCATATGGAAGAAACAGCAGTAAGCACAGGGAAATATCTGCTTCTAAATCCAAAACGCAGCTATCTAACAGAACGGTTGTCAATGTGTGCACTCAACTTCCAGAGTTAAACCCGTGTGTGGATTCAGCAATCTGCAAACACTTTCTCTGCAGAGTCCCAAAACAGGCGTTTTCAGCCCATTACCGGCATATGGAAGAAACAGCAGTAAGTCCAGGGAAATATCTGCTTCTAAATGCAAAACGCAGCTATCTAGCAGAACGGTTGTCAATGTGTGCACTCAACTTCCAGAGTTAAACCCGTGTGTGGATTCAGCAGTCTGCAAACACTTTCCCTGCAGAGTCCCAAAACAGGCGTTTTCAGCCCATTACCGGCATATGGAAGAAACAGCAGTCAGCACAGGGAAATATCTGCTTCTAAATCCAAAACGCAGCTATCTAACAGAACGGTTGTCAATGTGTGCACTCAACTTCCAGAGTTAAACCCGTTTGTGGATTCAGCAGTCTGCAAACCCTTTCTCTGCAGAGTCCCAAAACAGGCGTTTTCAGCCCATTACCGGCATATGGAAGAAACAGCAGTCAGCACAGGGAAATATCTGCTTCTAAATCCAAAACGTAGCTATCTAACAGGACGGTTGTCAATGTGTGCACTCAACTTCCAGAGTTAAACCCGTGTGTGGATTCAGCAGTCTGCAAACACTTTTCTACAGAGTCCCAAAACAGGCGTTTTCAGCCCGTTACCGGCACATGAAAGAAACAGCTGTAAGCAGAGGGAAATATCTGCTTCTAAATCCAAAACGCAGCTATCTAACAGAACGGTTGTCAATGTGTGCACTCAACTTCCAGAGTTAAACCCGTGTGTGGATTCAGCAGTCTGCAAACACTTTCTCTGCAGAGTCCCAAAACAGGCGTTTTCAGCACATTACCGGCATATGGAAGAAACAGCAGTCAGCACAGGGAAATATCTGCTTCTAAATCCAAAACGCAGCTATCTAATAGAACGGTTGTCAATGCGTACACTCAACTTCCAGAGTTAAACCCGTGTGTGGATTCAGCAGTCTGCAAACACTTTCTCTGCAGAGTCCCAAAACAGGCGTTTTCAGCCCATTACCGGCATATGGAAGAAACAGCAGTAAGCACAGGGAAATATCTGCTTCTAAATCCAAAACGCAGCTATCTAACAGAACGGTTGTCAATGTGTGAACTCAACTTCCAGAGTTAAACCCGTGTGTGGATTCAGCAGTCTGCAGACACTTTCTCTGCAGAGTCCCAAAACAGGCGTTTTCAGCCCATTATCGGCATATGGAAGAAACAGAAGTAAGCACAGGGAAATATCTGCTTCTAAATCCAAAACGCAGCTATCTAACAGAACGGTTGTGAATGTGTGCACTCAACTTCCAGAGTTAAACCCGTGTGTGGATTCAGCAGTCTGCAAACACTTTCTCTGCAGAGTCCCAAAACAGGCGTTTTCAGCCCATTACCGGCATATGGATGAAACAGCAGTCAGCACAGGGAAATATCTGCTTCTAAATCCAAAACGCAGCTATCTAACAGAACGGTTGTCAATGTGTGCACTCAACTTCCAGAGTTAAACCCGTGTGTGGATTCAGCAGTCTGCAAACACTTTCTCTGCAGAGTCCCAAAACAGGCGTTTTCAGCCCATTACCGGCATATGGAAGAAACAGTAGTAAGCACAGGGAAATATCTGCTTCTAAATCCAAAACGCAGCTATCTAACAGAACGGTTGTCAATGTGTGCACTCAACTTCCAGAGTTAAACCCGTGTGTGGATTCAGCAGTCTGCAAACACTTTCTCTGCAGAGTCCCAAAACAGGCGTTTTCAGCCCATTACCGGCATATGGAAGAAACAGCAGTCAGCACAGGGAAATATCTGCTTCTAAATCCAAAACGCAGCTATCTAACAGAACGGTTGTCAATGTGTGCACTCAAATTCCAGAGTTAAACCCGTTTGTGGATTCAGCAGTCTGCAAACACTTTCCCTGCAGAGTCCCAAAGCAGGCGTTTTCAGCCCGTTACCGGCATATGGAAGAAACAGCTGTAAGCACAGGGAAATATCTGCTTCTAAATCCAAAACGCAGCTATCTAACAGAACGGTTGTCACTGTGTGCACTCAACTTCCAGAGTTAAACCCGTGTGTGGATTCAGCAGTCTGCAAACACTTTCTCTGCAGAGTCCCAAAACAGGCGTTTTCAGCCCATTACCGGCATATGGAAGAAACAGCAGTCAGCACAGGGAAATATCTACTTCTAAATCCAAAACACAGCTATCTAACAGAACGGTTGTCAATGTGTGCACTCAACTTCCAGAGTTAAACCCGTGGGTGGATTCAGCAGTCTGCAAACACTTTCTCTGCAGAGTCCCAAAACAGGCGTTTTCAGCCCATTACCGGCATATGGAAGAAACAGCAGTAAGCACAGGGAAATATCTGCTTCTAAATCCAAAACGCAGCTATCTAGCAGAACGGTTGTCAATGTGTGCACTCAACTTCCAGAGTTAAACCCGTGTGTGGATTCAGCAATCTGCAATCACTTTCTCTGCAGAGTCCCAAAACAGGCGTTTTCAGCCCATTACCGGCATATGGAAGAAACAGCAGTAAGCCCAGGGAAATATCTGCTTCTAAATGCAAAACGCAGCTATCTAGCAGAACGGTTGTCAATGTGTGCACTCAACTTCCAGAGTTAAACCCGTGTGTGGATTCAGCAGTCTGCAAACACTTTCCCTGCAGAGTCCCAAAACAGGCGTTTTCAGCCCATTACCGGCATATGGAAGAAACAGCAGTCAGCACAGGGAAATATCTGCTTCTAAATCCAAAACGCAGCTATCTAACAGAACGGTTGTCAATGTGTGCACTCAACTTCCAGAGTTAAACCCGTGTGTGGATTCAGCAGTCTGCAAACACTTTCCCTGCAGAGTCCCAAAACAGGCGTTTTCAGCCCATTACCGGCATATGGAAGAAACAGCAGTCAGCACAGGGAAATATCTGCTTCTATATCCAAAACGCAGCTATCTAACAGAACGGTTGTCAATGTGTGCACTCAACTTCCAGAGTTAAACCCGTGTGTGGATTCAGCAGTCTGCAAACCCTTTCTCTGCAGAGTCCCAAAACAGGCGTTTTCAGCCCATTACCGGCATATGGAAGAAACAGCAGTCAGCACAGGGAAATATCTGCTTCTAAATCCAAAACGCAGCTATCTAACAGAACGGTTGTCAATGTGTACACTCAACTTCCAGAGTTAAACCCGTGTGTGGATTCAGCAGTCTGCAAACACTTTCTCTGCAGAGTCCCAAAACAGGCGTTTTCAGCCCATTACCGGCATATGGAAGAAACAGCAGTAAGCACAGGGAAATATCTGCTTCTAAATCCAAAACGCAGCTATCTAACAGAACGGTTGTCAATGTGTGAACTCAACTTCCAGAGTTAAACCCGTGTGTGGATTCAGCAGTCTGCAAACATCTTCTCTGCAGAGTCCCAAAACAGGCGTTTTCAGCCCATTACCGGCATATGGAAGAAACAGCAGTAAGCACAGGGAAATATCTGCTTCTAAATCCAAAACGCAGCTATCTAACAGAACGGTTGTGAATGTGTGCACTCAACTTCCAGAGTTAAATCCGTGTGTGGATTCAGCAGTCTGCAAACACTTTCTCTGCAGAGTCCCAAAACAGGCGTTTTCAGCCCGTTACCGGCATATGGATGAAACAGCAGTCAGCACAGGGAAATATCTGCTTCTAAATCCAAAACGCAGCTATCTAACAGAACGGTTGTCAATGTGTGCACTCAACTTCCAGAGTTAAACCCGTGTGTGGATTCAGCAGTCTGCAAACACTTTCTCTGCAGAGTCCCAAAACAGGCGTTTTCAGCCCATTACCGGCATATGGAAGAAACAGTAGTAAGCACAGGGAAATATCTGCTTCTAAATCCAAAACGCAGCTATCTAACAGAACGGTTGTCAATGTGTGCACTCAACTTCCAGAGTTAAACCCGTGTGTGGATTCAGCAGTCTGCAAACACTTTCTCTGCAGAGTCCCCAAACAGGCGTTTTCAGCCCGTTACCGGCATATGGAAGAAACAGCTGTATGCACAGGGAAATATCTGCTTCTAAATCCAAAACGCAGCTATCTAGCAGAACGGTTGTCAATGTGTGCACTCAACTTCCAGAGTTAAACCCGGGTGTGGATTCAGCAGTCTGCAAACACTTTCTCTGCAGAGTCCCAAAACAGGCGTTTTCAGCCCATTACCGGCATATGGAAGAAACAGCAGTCAGCACAGGGAAATATCTGCTTCTAAATCCAAAACGCAGCTATCTAACAGAACGGTTGTCAATGTGTGCACTCAACTTCCAGAGTTAAACCCGTGTGTGGATTCAGCAGTCTGCAAACACTTTCTCTGCAGAGTCCCAAAACAGGCGTTTTCAGCCCATTACCGGCATATGGATGAAACAGCAGTCAGCACAGGGAAATACCTGCTTCTAAATCCAAAACGCAGCTATCTAACAGAACGGTTGTCAATGTGTGCACTCAACTTCCAGAGTTAAACCCGTGTGTGGATTCAGCAGTCTGCAAACACTTTCTCTGCAGAGTCCCAAAACAGGCGTTTTCAGCCCATTACCGGCATATGGAAGAAACAGTAGTAAGCACAGGGAAATATCTGCTTCTAAATCCAAAACGCAGCTATCTAACAGAACGGTTGTCAATGTGTGCACTCAACTTCCAGAGTTAAACCCGTGTGTGGATTCAGCAGTCTGCAAACACTTTCTCTGCAGAGTCCCAAAACAGGCGTTTTCAGCCCATTACCGGCATATGGAAGAAACAGCAGTCAGCACAGGGAAATATCTGCTTCTAAATCCAAAACGCAGCTATCTAACAGAACGGTTGTCAATGTGTGCACTCAACTTCCAGAGTTAAACCCGTTTGTGGATTCAGCAGTCTGCAAACACTTTCCCTGCAGAGTCCCAAAGCAGGCGTTTTCAGCCCGTTACCGGCATATGGAAGAAACAGCTGTAAGCACAGGGAAATATCTGCTTCTAAATCCAAAACGCAGCTATCTAACAGAACGGTTGTCACTGTGTGCACTCAACTTCCAGAGTTAAACCCGTGTGTGGATTCAGCAGTCTGCAAACACTTTCTCTGCAGAGTCCCAAAACAGGCGTTTTCAGCCCATTACCGGCATATGGAAGAAACAGCAGTCAGCACAGGGAAATATCTACTTCTAAATCCAAAACACAGCTATCTAACAGAACGGTTGTCAATGTGTGCACTCAACTTCCAGAGTTAAACCCGTGGGTGGATTCAGCAGTCTGCAAACACTTTCTCTGCAGAGTCCCAAAACAGGGGTTTTCAGCCCATTACCGGCATATGGAAGAAACAGCAGTAAGCACAGGGAAATATCTGCTTCTAAATCCAAAACGCAGCTATCTAGCAGAACGGTTGTCAATGTGTGCACTCAACTTCCAGAGTTAAACCCGTGTGTGGATTCAGCAATCTGCAATCACTTTCTCTGCAGAGTCCCAAAACAGGCGTTTTCAGCCCATTACCGGAATATGGAAGAAACAGCAGTAAGCCCAGGGAAATATCTGCTTCTAAATGCAAAACGCAGCTATCTAGCAGAACGGTTGTCAATGTGTGCACTCAACTTCCAGAGTTAAACCCGTGTGTGGATTCAGCAGTCTGCAAACACTTTCCCTGCAGAGTCCCAAAACAGGCGTTTTCAGCCCATTACCGGCATATGGAAGAAACAGCAGTCAGCACAGGGAAATATCTGCTTCTAAATCCAAAACGCAGCTATCTAACAGAACGGTTGTCAATGTGTGCACTCAACTTCCAGAGTTAAACCCGTGTGTGGATTCAGCAGTCTGCAAACACTTTCCCTGCAGAGTCCCAAAACAGGCGTTTTCAGCCCATTACCGGCATATGGAAGAAACAGCAGTCAGCACAGGGAAATATCTGCTTCTATATCCAAAACGCAGCTATCTAACAGAACGGTTGTCAATGTGTGCACTCAACTTCCAGAGTTAAACCCGTGTGTGGATTCAGCAGTCTGCAAACACTTTCTCTGCAGAGTCCCAAAACAGGCGTTTTCAGCCCATTACCGGCATATGGAAGAAACAGCAGTCAGCACAGGGAAATATCTGCTTCTAAATCCAAAACGCAGCTATCTAACAGAACGGTTGTCAATGTGTGCACTCAACTTCCAGAGTTAAACCCGTGTGTGGATTCAGCAGTCTGCAAACCCTTTCTCTGCAGAGTCCCAAAACAGGCGTTTTCAGCCCATTACCGGCATATGGAAGAAACAGCAGTCAGCACAGGGAAATATCTGCTTCTAAATCCAAAACGCAGCTATCTAACAGGACGGTTGTCAATGTGTGCACTCAACTTCCAGAGTTAAACCCGTGTGTGGATTCAGCAGTCTGCAAACACTTTGTCTACAGAGTCCCAAAACAGGCGTTTTCAGCCCGTTACCGGCACATGAAAGAAACAGCTGTAAGCAGAGGGAAATATCTGCTTCTAAATCCAAAACGCAGCTATCTAACAGAACGGTTGTCAATGTGTGCACTCAACTTCCAGAGTTAAACCCGTGTGTGGATTCAGCAGTCTGCAAACACTTTCTCTGCAGAGTCCCAAAACAGGCGTTTTCAGCACATTACCGGCATATGGAAGAAACAGCAGTCAGCACAGGGAAATATCTGCTTCTAAATCCAAAACGCAGCTATCTAACAGAACGGTTGTCAATGTGTACACTCAACTTCCAGAGTTAAACCCGTGTGTGGATTCAGCAGTCTGCAAACACTTTCTCTGCAGAGTCCCAAAACAGGCGTTTTCAGCCCATTACCGGCATATGGAAGAAACAGCAGTAAGCACAGGGAAATATCTGCTTCTAAATCCAAAACGCAGCTATCTAACAGAACGGTTGTGACTGTGTGCACTCAACTTCCAGAGTTAAACCCGTGTGTGGATTCAGCAGTCTGCAAACACTTTCTCTGCAGAGTCCCAAAACAGGCGTTTTCAGCCCGTTACCGGCATATGGATGAAACAGCAGTCAGCACAGGGAAATATCTGCTTCTAAATCCAAAACGCAGCTATCTAACAGAACGGTTGTCAATGTGTGCACTCAACTTCCAGAGTTAAACCCGTGTGTGGATTCAGCAGTCTGCAAACACTTTCTCTGCAGAGTCCCAAAACAGGCGTTTTCAGCCCATTACCGGCATATGGAAGAAACAGTAGTAAGCACAGGGAAATATCTGCTTCTAAATCCAAAACGCAGCTATCTAACAGAACGGTTGTCAATGTGTGCACTCAACTTCCAGAGTTAAACCCGTGTGTGGATTCAGCAGTCTGCAAACACTTTCTCTGCAGAGTCCCCAAACAGGCGTTTTCAGCCCGTTACCGGCATATGGAAGAAACAGCTGTATGCACAGGGAAATATCTGCTTCTAAATCCAAAACGCAGCTATCTAGCAGAACGGTTGTCAATGTGTGCACTCAACTTCCAGAGTTAAACCCGGGTGTGGATTCAGCAGTCTGCAAACACTTTCTCTGCAGAGTCCCAAAACAGGCGTTTTCAGCCCATTACCGGCATATGGAAGAAACAGCAGTCAGCACAGGGAAATATCTGCTTCTAAATCCAAAACGCAGCTATCTAACAGAACGGTTGTCAATGTGTGCACTCAACTTCCAGAGTTAAACCCGTGTGTGGATTCAGCAGTCTGCAAACACTTTCTCTGCAGAGTCCCAAAACAGGCGTTTTCAGCCCATTACCGGCATATGGAAGAAACAGCAGTAAGCACAGGCAAATATCTGCTTCTAAATCCAAAACGCAACTATCTAGCAGAACGGTTTTCAAAGTGTGCACTCAACTTCCAGAGTTAAACCCGTGTGTGGATTCAGCAGTCTGCAAACACTTTCTCTGCAGAGTCCCAAAACAGGCGTTTTCAGCCAATTACCGGCATATGGAAGAAACAGCAGTAAGCACAGGGAAATATCTGTTTCTAAATCCAAAACGCAGCTATCTAACAGAACGGTTGTCAATGTGTGCACTCAACTTCCAGAGTTAAACCCGTGTGTGGATTCAGCAGTATGCAAACACTTTCTCTGCAGAGTCCCAAAACAGGCGTTTTCAGCCCATTACCGGCATATGGAAGAAACAGCAGTAAGCCCAGGGAAATATCTGCTTCTAAATGCAAAACGCAGCTATCTAGCAGAACGGTTGTCAATGTGTGCACTCAACTTCCAGAGTTAAACCCGTGTGTGGATTCAGCAGTCTGCAAACACTTTCTCTGCAGAGTCCCAAAACAGGCGTTTTCAGCCCATTACCGGCATATGGAAGAAACAGCAGTCAGCACAGGGAAATATCTGCTTCTAAATCCAAAACGCAGCTATCTAACAGAACGGTTGTCAATGTGTGCACTCAACTTCCAGAGTTAAACCCGTGTGTGGATTCAGCAGTCTGCAAACACTTTCTCTGCAGAGTCCCAAAACAGGCGTTTTCAGCCCATTACCGGCATATGGAAGAAACAGCAGTCAGCACAGGGAAATATCTGCTTCTAAATCCAAAACGCAGCTATCTAACAGAACGGTTGTCAATGTGTGCACTCAACTTCCAGAGTTAAACCCGTGTGTGGATTCAGCAGTCTGCAAACACTTTCTCTGCAGAGTCCCAAAACAGGCGTTTTCAGCCCATTACCGGCATATGGAAGAAACAGCAGTAAGCACAGGGAAATATCTGCTTCTAAATCCAAAACGCAGCTATCTAACAGAACGGTTGTCAATGTGTGCACTCAACTTCCACAGTTAAACCCGTTTGTGGATTCAGCAGTCTGCAAACACTTTCTCTGCAGAGTCCCAAAACAGGCGTTTTCAGCCCATTACCGGAATATGGAAGAAACAGCAGTAAGCACAGGGAAATATCTGCTTCTAAATCCAAAACGCAGCTATCTAGCAGAACGGTTGTCAATGTGTGCACTCAACTTCCAGAGTTAAACCCGTGTGTGGATTCAGCAGTCTGCAAACACTTACTCTGCAGAGTCCCAAAACAGGCGTTTTCAGCCCATTACCGGCATATGGAAGAAACAGCAGTAAGCACAAGCAAATATCTGCTTCTAAATCCAAAACGCAGCTATCTAGCAGAACGGTTTTCAAAGTGTGCACTCAACTTCCAGAGTTAAACCCGTTTGTGGATTCAGCAGTCTGCAAACACTTTCTCTGCAGAGTCCCAAAACAGGCGTTTTCAGCCAATTACCGGCATATGGAAGAAACAGCAGTCAGCACAGGGAAATATCTGCTTCTAAATCCAAAACGCAGCTATCTAACAGAACGGTTGTCAATGTGTGCACTCAACTTCCAGAGTTAAACCCGTGTGTGGATTCAGCAGTCTGCAAACACTTTCTCTGCAGAGTCCCAAAACAGGCGTTTTCAGCCCATTACCGGCATATGGAAGAAACAGCAGTCAGCACAGGGAAATATCTGCTTCTAAATCCAAAACGCAGCTATCTAACAGAACGGTTGTCAATGTGTGCACTCAACTTCCAGAGTTAAACCCGTGTGTGGATTCAGCAGTCTGCAAACACTTTCTCTGCAGAGTCCCAAAACAGGCGTTTTCAGCCCATTACCGGCATATGGAAGAAACAGCAGTAAGCACAGGGAAATATCTGCTTCTAAATCCAAAACGCAGCTATCTAACAGAACGGTTGTCAATGTGTGCACTCAACTTCCACAGTTAAACCCGTTTGTGGATTCAGCAGTCTGCAAACACTTTCTCTGCAGAGTCCCAAAACAGGCGTTTTCAGCCCATTACCGGAATATGGAAGAAACAGCAGTAAGCACAGGGAAATATCTGCTTCTAAATCCAAAACGCAGCTATCTAGCAGAACGGTTGTCAATGTGTGCACTCAACTTCCAGAGTTAAACCCGTGTGTGGATTCAGCAGTCTGCAAACACTTACTCTGCAGAGTCCCAAAACAGGCGTTTTCAGCCCATTACCGGCATATGGAAGAAACAGCAGTAAGCACAAGCAAATATCTGCTTCTAAATCCAAAACGCAGCTATCTAGCAGAACGGTTTTCAAAGTGTGCACTCAACTTCCAGAGTTAAACCCGTTTGTGGATTCAGCAGTCTGCAAACACTTTCTCTGCAGAGTCCCAAAACAGGCGTTTTCAGCCAATTACCGGCATATGGAAGAAACAGCAGTCAGCACAGGGAAATATCTGCTTCTAAATCCAAAACGCAGCTATCTAACAGAACGGTTGTCAATGTGTGCACTCAACTTCCAGAGTTAAACCCGTGTGTGGATTCAGCAATCTGCAAACACTTTCTCTGCAGAGTCCCAAAACAGGCGTTTTCAACCCATTACCGGCATATGGAAGAAACAGCAGTAAGCCCAGGGAAATATCTGCTTCTAAATGCAAAACGCAGCTATCTAGCAGAACGGTTGTCAATGTGTGCACTCAACTTCCAGAGTTAAACCCGTGTGTGGATTCAGCAGTCTGCAAACACTTTCCCTGCAGAGTCCCAAAACAGGCGTTTTCAGCCCATTACCGGCATATGGAAGAAACAGCAGTCAGCACAGGGAAATATCTGCTTCTAAATCCAAAACGCAGCTATCTAACAGAACGGTTGTCAATGTGTGCACTCAACTTCCAGAGTTAAACCCGTGTGTGGATTCAGCAGTCTGCAAACACTTTCTCTGCAGAGTCCCAAAACAGGCGTTTTCAGCCCATTACCGGCATATGGAAGAAACAGCAGTCAGCACAGGGAAATATCTGCTTCTAAATCCAAAACGCAGCTATCTAACAGAACGGTTGTCAATGTGTGCACTCAACTTCCAGAGTTAAACCCGTGTGTGGATTCAGCAGTCTGCAAACCCTTTCTCTGCAGAGTCCCAAAACAGGCGTTTTCAGCCCATTACCGGCATATGGAAGAAACAGCAGTCAGCACAGGGAAATATCTGCTTCTAAATCCAAAACGCAGCTATCTAACAGGACGGTTGTCAATGTGTGCACTCAGCTTCCAGAGTTAAACCCGTGTGTGGATTCAGCAGTCTGCAAACACTTTCTCTACAGAGTCCCAAAACAGGCGTTTTCAGCCCATTACCGGCCTATGGAAGAAACAGCAGTAAGCACAGGGAAATATCTGCTTCTAAATCCAAAACGCAGCTATCTAACAGAACGGTTGTGAATGTGTGCACTCAACTTCCAGAGTTAAACCCGTGTGTGGATTCAGCAGTCTGCAAACACTTTCTCTGCAGAGTCCCAAAACAGGCGTTTTCAGCCCATTACCGGCATATGGATGAAACAGCAGTCAGCACAGGGAAATATCTGCTTCTAAATCCAAAACGCAGCTATCTAACAGAACGGTTGTCAATGTGTGCACTCAACTTCCAGAGTTAAGCCCGTGTGTGGATTCAGCAGTCTGCAAACACTTTCTCTGCAGAGTCCCAAAACAGGCGTTTTCAGCCCATTACCGGCATATGGAAGAAACAGTAGTAAGCACAGGGAAATATCTGCTTCTAAATCCAAAACGCAGCTATCTAACAGAACGGTTGTCAATGTGTGCACTCAACTTCCAGAGTTAAACCCGTGTGTGGATTCAGCAGTCTGCAAACACTTTCTCTGCAGAGTCCCAAAACAGGCGTTTTCAGCCCATTACCGGCATGGAAGAAACAGCAGTCAGCACAGGGAAATATCTGCTTCTAAATCCAAAACGCAGCTATCTAACAGAACGGTTGTCAATGTGTGCACTCAACTTCCAGAGTTAAACCCGTTTGTGGATTCAGCAGTCTGCAAACACTTTCTCTGCAGAGTCCCAAAGCAGGCGTTTTCAGCCCGTTACCGGCATATGGAAGAAACAGCTGTAAGCACAGGGAAATATCTGCTTCTAAATCCAAAACGCAGCTATCTAACAGAACGGTTGTCAATGTGTGCACTCAACTTCCAGAGTTAAACCCGTGTGTGGATTCAGCAGTCTGCAAACACTTTCTCTGCAGAGTCCCAAAACAGGCGTTTTCAGCCCATTACCGGCATATGGAAGAAACAGCTGTCAGCACAGGGAAATATCTAC
This sequence comes from Aotus nancymaae, assembly GCF_030222135.1. Classification (NCBI taxonomy): domain Eukaryota; kingdom Metazoa; phylum Chordata; class Mammalia; order Primates; family Aotidae; genus Aotus; species Aotus nancymaae. The sequence goes on from NW_026988617.1 coordinate 62,140, forward strand.
TTCTAAATCCAAAACACAGCTATCTAACAGAACGGTTGTCAATGTGTGCACTCAACTTCCAGAGTTAAACCCGTGTGTGGATTCAGCAGTCTGCAAACACTTTCTCTGCAGAGTCCCAAAACAGGCGTTTTCAGCCCATTACCGGCATATGGAAGAAACAGCAGTAAGCACAGGGAAATATCTGCTTCTAAATCCAAAACGCAGCTATCTAACAGAACGGTTGTCAATGTGTGAACTCAACTTCCAGAGTTAAACCCGTGTGTGGATTCAGCAGTCTGCAAACACTTTCTCTGCAGAGTCCCAAAACAGGCGTTTTCAGCCCATTACCGGCATATGGAAGAAACAGCAGTAAGCACAGGGAAATATCTGCTTCTAAATCCAAAACGCAGCTATCTAACAGAACGGTTGTCAATGTGTGCACTCAACTTCCAGAGTTAAACCCGTGTGTGGATTCAGCAGTCTGCAAACACTTTCTCTGCAGAGTCCCAAAACAGGCGTTTTCAGCCCATTACCGGCATATGGATGAAACAGCAGTAAGCACATGGAAATATCTGCTTCTAAATCCAAAACGCAGCTATCTAACAGAACGGTTGTCAATGTGTGCACTCAACTTCCAGAGTTAAACCCGTGTGTGCATTCAGCAGTCTGCAAACACTTTCTCTGCAGAGTCCCCAAACAGGCGTTTTCAGCCCGTTACCGGCATATGGAAGAAACAGCTGTATGCACAGGGAAATATCTGCTTCTAAATCCAAAACGCAGCTATCTAGCAGAACGGTTGTCAATGTGTGCACTCAACTTCCAGAGTTAAACCCGGGTGTGGATTCAGCAGTCTGCAAACACTTTCTCTGCACAGTCCCAAAACAGGCGTTTTCAGCCCATTACCGGCATATGGAAGAAACAGCAGTAAGCCCAGGGAAATATCTGCTTCTAAATCCAAAACGCAGCTATCTAACAGAACGGTTGTCAATGTGTGCACTCAACTTCCAGAGTTAAACCCGTGTGTGGATTCAGCAGTCTGCAAACACTTTCTCTGCAGAGTCCCAAAACAGGCGTTTTCAGCCCATTACCGGCATATGGAAGAAACAGCAGTAAGCACAGGGAAATATCTGCTTCTAAATCCAAAACGCAGCTATCTAACAGAACGGTTGTCAATGTGTGCACTCAACTTCCAGAGTTAAACCCGTGTGTGGATTCAGCAGTCTGCAAACACTTTCTCTGCAGAGTCCCAAAACAGGCGTTTTCAGCCCATTACCGGCATATGGAAGAAACAGCAGTAAGCACAGGCAAATATCTGCTTCTAAATCCAAAACGCAGCTATCTAGCAGAACGGTTTTCAAAGTGTGCACTCAACTTCCAGAGTTAAACCCGTGTGTGGATTCAGCAGTCTGCAAACACTTTCTCTGCAGAGTCCCAAAACAGGCGTTTTCAGCCAATTACCGGCATATGGAAGAAACAGCAGTAAGCACAGGGAAATATCTGCTTCTAAATCCAAAACGCAGCTATCTAACAGAACGGTTGTCAATGTGTGCACTCAACTTCCAGAGTTAAACCCGTGTGTGGATTCAGCAGTCTGCAAACACTTACTCTGCAGAGTCCCAAAACAGGCGTTTTCAGCCCATTACCGGCATATGGAAGAAACAGCAGTAAGCACAGGCAAATATCTGCTTCTAAATCCAAAACGCAGCTATCTAGCAGAACGGTTTTCAAAGTGTGCACTCAACTTCCAGAGTTAAACCCGTTTGTGGATTCAGCAGTCTGCAAACACTTTCTCTGCAGAGTCCCAAAACAGGCGTTTTCAGCCAATTACCGGCATATGGAAGAAACAGCAGTCAGCACAGGGAAATATCTGCTTCTAAATCCAAAACGCAGCTATCTAACAGAACGGTTGTCAATGTGTGCACTCAACTTCCAGAGTTAAACCCGTGTGTGGATTCAGCAATCTGCAAACACTTTCTCTGCAGAGTCCCAAAACAGGCGTTTTCAGCCCATTACCGGCATATGGAAGAAACAGCAGTAAGCCCAGGGAAATATCTGCTTCTAAATGCAAAACGCAGCTATCTAGCAGAACGGTTGTCAATGTGTGCACTCAACTTCCAGAGTTAAACCCGTGTGTGGATTCAGCAGTCTGCAAACACTTTCCCTGCAGAGTCCCAAAACAGGCGTTTTCAGCCCATTACCGGCATATGGAAGAAACAACAGTCAGCACAGGGAAATATCTGCTTCTAAATCCAAAACGCAGCTATCTAACAGAACGGTTGTCAATGTGTGCACTCAACTTCCAGAGTTAAACCCGTGTGTGGATTCAGCAGTCTGCAAACACTTTCTCTGCAGAGTCCCAAAACAGGCGTTTTCAGCCCATTACCGGCATATGGAAGAAACAGCAGTCAGCACAGGGAAATATATGCTTCTAAATCCAAAACGCAGCTATCTAACAGAACGGTTGTCAATGTGTGCACTCAACTTCCAGAGTTAAACCCGTGTGTGGATTCAGCAGTCTGCAAACCCTTTCTCTGCAGAGTCCCAAAACAGGCGTTTTCAGCCCATTACCGGCATATGGAAGAAACAGCAGTCAGCACAGGGAAATATCTGCTTCTAAATCCAAAACGCAGCTATCTAACAGGACGGTTGTCAATGTGTGCACTCAGCTTCCAGAGTTAAACCCGTGTGTGGATTCAGCAGTCTGCAAACACTTTCTCTACAGAGTCCCAAAACAGGCGTTTTCAGCCCATTACCGGCCTATGGAAGAAACAGCAGTAAGCACAGGGAAATATCTGCTTTTAAATCCAAAACGCAGCTATCTAACAGAACGGTTGTGAATGTGTGCACTCAACTTCCAGAGTTAAACCCGTGTGTGGATTCAGCAGTCTGCAAACACTTTCTCTGCAGAGTCCCAAAACAGGCGTTTTCAGCCCATTACCGGCATATGGATGAAACAGCAGTCAGCACAGGGAAATATCTGCTTCTAAATCCAAAACGCAGCTATCTAACAGAACGGTTGTCAATGTGTGCACTCAACTTCCAGAGTTAAGCCCGTGTGTGGATTCAGCAGTCTGCAAACACTTTCTCTGCAGAGTCCCAAAACAGGCGTTTTCAGCCCATTACCGGCATATGGAAGAAACAGTAGTAAGCACAGGGAAATATCTGCTTCTAAATCCAAAACGCAGCTATCTAACAGAACGGTTGTCAATGTGTGCACTCAACTTCCAGAGTTAAACCCGTGTGTGGATTCAGCAGTCTGCAAACACTTTCTCTGCAGAGTCCCAAAACAGGCGTTTTCAGCCCATTACCGGCATGGAAGAAACAGCAGTCAGCACAGGGAAATATCTGCTTCTAATTCCAAAACGCAGCTATCTAACAGAACGGTTGTCAATGTGTGCACTCAACTTCCAGAGTTAAACCCGTTTGTGGATTCAGCAGTCTGCAAACACTTTCTCTGCAGAGTCCCAAAGCAGGCGTTTTCAGCCCGTTACCGGCATATGGAAGAAACAGCTGTAAGCACAGGGAAATATCTGCTTCTAAATCCAAAACGCAGCTATCTAACAGAACGGTTGTCAATGTGTGCACTCAACTTCCGGAGTTAAACCCGTGTGTGGATTCAGCAGTCTGCAAACACTTTCTCTGCAGAGTCCCAAAACAGGCGTTTTCAGCCCATTACCGGCATATGGAAGAAACAGCTGTCAGCACAGGGAAATATCTACTTCTAAATCCAAAACACAGCTATCTAACAGAACGGTTGTCAATGTGTGCACTCAACTTCCAGAGTTAAACCCGTGTGTGGATTCAGCAGTCTGCAAACACTTTCTCTGCAGAGTCCCAAAACAGGCGTTTTCAGCCCATTACCGGCATATGGAAGAAACAGCAGTAAGCACAGGGAAATATCTGCTTCTAAATCCAAAACGCAGCTATCTAACAGAACGGTTGTCAATGTGTGAACTCAACTTCCAGAGTTAAACCCGTGTGTGGATTCAGCAGTCTGCAAACACTTTCTCTGCAGAGTCCCAAAACAGGCGTTTTCAGCCCATTACCGGCATATGGAAGAAACAGCAGTAAGCACAGGGAAATATCTGCTTCTAAATCCAAAACGCAGCTATCTAACAGAACGGTTGTCAATGTGTGCACTCAACTTCCAGAGTTAAACCCGTGTGTGGATTCAGCAGTCTGCAAACACTTTCTCTGCAGAGTCCCAAAACAGGCGTTTTCAGCCCATTACCGGCATATGGATGAAACAGCAGTAAGCACATGGAAATATCTGCTTCTAAATCCAAAACGCAGCTATCTAACAGAACGGTTGTCAATGTGTGCACTCAACTTCCAGAGTTAAACCCGTGTGTGCATTCAGCAGTCTGCAAACACTTTCTCTGCAGAGTCCCCAAACAGGCGTTTTCAGCCCGTTACCGGCATATGGAAGAAACAGCTGTATGCACAGGGAAATATCTGCTTCTAAATCCAAAACGCAGCTATCTAGCAGAACGGTTGTCAATGTGTGCACTCAACTTCCAGAGTTAAACCCGGGTGTGGATTCAGCAGTCTGCAAACACTTTCTCTGCACAGTCCCAAAACAGGCGTTTTCAGCCCATTACCGGCATATGGAAGAAACAGCAGTAAGCCCAGGGAAATATCTGCTTCTAAATCCAAAACGCAGCTATCTAACAGAACGGTTGTCAATGTGTGCACTCAACTTCCAGAGTTAAACCCGTGTGTGGATTCAGCAGTCTGCAAACACTTTCTCTGCAGAGTCCCAAAACAGGCGTTTTCAGCCCATTACCGGCATATGGAAGAAACAGCAGTAAGCACAGGGAAATATCTGCTTCTAAATCCAAAACGCAGCTATCTAACAGAACGGTTGTCAATGTGTGCACTCAACTTCCAGAGTTAAACCCGTGTGTGGATTCAGCAGTCTGCAAACACTTTCTCTGCAGAGTCCCAAAACAGGCGTTTTCAGCCCATTACCGGCATATGGAAGAAACAGCAGTAAGCACAGGCAAATATTTGCTTCTAAATCCAAAACGCAGCTATCTAGCAGAACGGTTTTCAAAGTGTGCACTCAACTTCCAGAGTTAAACCCGTGTGTGGATTCAGCAGTCTGCAAACACTTTCTCTGCAGAGTCCCAAAACAGGCGTTTTCAGCCAATTACCGGCATATGGAAGAAACAGCAGTAAGCACAGGGAAATATCTGCTTCTAAATCCAAAACGCAGCTATCTAACAGAACGGTTGTCAATGTGTGCACTCAACTTCCAGAGTTAAACCCGTGTGTGGATTCAGCAATCTGCAAACACTTTCTCTGCAGAGTCCCAAAACAGGCGTTTTCAGCCCATTACCGGCATATGGAAGAAACAGCAGTAAGCCCAGGGAAATATCTGCTTCTAAATGCAAAACGCAGCTATCTAGCAGAACGGTTGTCAATGTGTGCACTCAACTTCCAGAGTTAAACCCGTGTGTGGATTCAGCAGGCTGCAAACACTTTCCCTGCAGAGTCCCAAAACAGGCGTTTTCAGCCCATTACCGGCATATGGAAGAAACAGCAGTCAGCACAGGGAAATATCTGCTTCTAAATCCAAAACGCAGCTATCTAACAGAACGGTTGTCAATGTGTGCACTCAACTTCCAGAGTTAAACCCGTTTGTGGATTCAGCAGTCTGCAAACACTTTCTCTGCAGAGTCCCAAAACAGGCGTTTTCAGCCCATTACCGGCATATGGAAGAAACAGCAGTAAGCACAGGGAAATATCTGCTTCTAAATCCAAAACGCAGCTATCTAACAGAACGGTTGTCAATGTGTGCACTCAACTTCCAGAGTTAAACCCGTGTGTGGATTCAGCAGTCTGCAAACACTTTCTCTGCAGAGTCCCAAAACAGGCGTTTTCAGCCCATTACCGGCATATGGAAGAAACAGCAGTCAGCACAGGGAAATATCTGCTTCTAAATCCAAAACGCAGCTATCTAACAGAACGGTTGTCAATGTGTACACTCAACTTCCAGAGTTAAACCCGTGTGTGGATTCAGCAGTCTGCAAACACTTTCTCTGCAGAGTCCCAAAACAGGCGTTTTCAGCCCATTACCGGCATATGGAAGAAACAGCAGTAAGCACAGGGAAATATCTGCTTCTAAATCCAAAACGCAGCTATCTAGCAGAACGGTTGTCAATGTGTGCACTCAACTTCCAGAGTTAAACCCGTGTGTGGATTCAGCAGTCTGCAAACTCTTTCTCTGCAGAGTCCCAAAACAGGCGTTTTCAGCCCATTACCGGCATATGGTTGAAACAGCAGTCAGCACAGGGAAATATCTGCTTCTAAATCCAAAACGCAGCTATCTAACAGAACGGTTGTCAATGTGTGCACTCAACTTCCAGAGTTAAACCCGTGTGTGGATTCAGCAGTCTGCAAACTCTTTCTCTGCAGAGTCCCAAAACAGGCGTTTTCAGCCCATTACCGGCATATGGTTGAAACAGCAGTCAGCACAGGGAAATATCTGCTTCTAAATCCAAAACGCAGCTATCTAACAGAACAGTTGTCAATGTGTGCACTCAACTTCCAGAGTTAAACCCGTGTGTGGATTCAGCAGTCTGCAAACACTTTCTCTGCAGAGTCCCAAAACAGGCGTTTTCAGCCCATTACCGGCATATGGAAGAAACAGCAGTAAGCACAGGGAAATATCTGCTTCTAAATCCAAAACGCAGCTATCTAACAGAACGGTTGTCAATGTGTGCACTCAACTTCCAGAGTTAAACCCGTTTGTGGATTCAGCAGTCTGCAAACACTTTCTCTGCAGAGTCCCAAAACAGGCGTTTTCAGCCCATTACCGGAATATGGAAGAAACAGCAGTAAGCACAGGGAAATATCTGCTTCTAAATCCAAAACGCAGCTATCTAGCAGAACGGTTGTCAATGTGTGCACTCAACTTCCAGAGTTAAACCCGTGTGTGGATTCAGCAGTCTGCAAACACTTACTCTGCAGAGTCCCAAAACAGGCGTTTTCAGCCCATTACCGGCATATGGAAGAAACAGCAGTAAGCACAGGCAAATATCTGCTTCTAAATCCAAAACGCAGCTATCTAGCAGAACGGTTTTCAAAGTGTGCACTCAACTTCCAGAGTTAAACTCGTGTGTGGATTCAGCAGTCTGCAAACACTTTCTCTGCAGAGTCCCAAAACAGGCGTTTTCAGCCAATTACCGGCATATGGAAGAAACAGCAGTAAGCACAGGGAAATATCTGCTTCTAAATCCAAAACGCAGCTATCTAACAGAACGGTTGTCAATGTGTGCACTCAACTTCCAGAGTTAAACCCGTGTGTGGATTCAGCAATCTGCAAACACTTTCTCTGCAGAGTCCCAAAACAGGCGTTTTCAGCCCATTACCGGCATATGGAAGAAACAGCAGTAAGTCCAGGGAAATATCTGCTTCTAAATGCAAAACGCAGCTATCTAGCAGAACGGTTGTCAATGTGTGCACTCAACTTCCAGAGTTAAACCCGTGTGTGGATTCAGCAGTCTGCAAACACTTTCCCTGCAGAGTCCCAAAACAGGCGTTTTCAGCCCATTACCGGCATATGGAAGAAACAGCAGTCAGCACAGGGAAATATCTGCTTCTAAATCCAAAACGCAGCTATCTAACAGAACGGTTGTCAATGTGTGCACTCAACTTCCAGAGTTAAACCCGTTTGTGGATTCAGCAGTCTGCAAACCCTTTCTCTGCAGAGTCCCAAAACAGGCGTTTTCAGCCCATTACCGGCATATGGAAGAAACAGCAGTCAGCACAGGGAAATATCTGCTTCTAAATCCAAAACGCAGCTATCTAACAGGACGGTTGTCAATGTGTGCACTCAACTTCCAGAGTTAAACCCGTGTGTGGATTCAGCAGTCTGCAAACACTTTCTCTACAGAGTCCCAAAACAGGCCTTTTCAGCCCGTTACCGGCACATGAAAGAAACAGCTGTAAGCAGAGGGAAATATCTGCTTCTAAATCCAAAACGCAGCTATCTAACAGAACGGTTGTCAATGTGTGCACTCAACTTCCAGAGTTAAACCCGTGTGTGGATTCAGCAGTCTGCAAACACTTTCTCTGCAGAGTCCCAAAACAGGCGTTTTCAGCACATTACCGGCATATGGAAGAAACAGCAGTCAGCACAGGGAAATATCTGCTTCTAAATCCAAAACGCAGCTATCTAACAGAACAGTTGTCAATGTGTACACTCAACTTCCAGAGTTAAACCCGTGTGTGGATTCAGCAGTCTGCAAACACTTTCTCTGCAGAGTCCCAAAACAGGCGTTTTCAGCCCATTACCGGCATATGGAAGAAACAGCAGTAAGCACAGGGAAATATCTGCTTCTAAATACAAAACGCAGCTATCTAACAGAACGGTTTTCAATGTGTGAACTCAACTTCCAGAGTTAAACCCGTGTGTGGATTCAGCAGTCTGCAGACACTTTCTCTGCAGAGTCCCAAAACAGGCGTTTTCAGCCCATTATCGGCATATGGAAGAAACAGAAGTAAGCACAGGGAAATATCTGCTTCTAAATCCATAACGCAGCTATCTAACAGAACGGTTGTGAATGTGTGCACTCAACTTCCAGAGTTAAACCCGTGTGTGGATTCAGCAGTCTGCAAACACTTTCTCTGCAGAGTCCCAAAACAGGCGTTTTCAGCCCATTACCGGCATATGGATGAAACAGCAGTCAGCACAGGGAAATATCTGCTTCTAAATCCAAAACGCAGCTATCTAACAGAACGGTTGTCAATGTGTGCACTCAACTTCCAGAGTTAAACCCGTGTGTGGATTCAGCAGTCTGCAAACACTTTCTCTGCAGAGTCCCAAAACAGGCGTTTTCAGCCCTTTACCGGCATATGGAAGAAACAGTAGTAAGCACAGGGAAATATCTGCTTCTAAATCCAAAACGCAGCTATCTAACAGAACGGTTGTCAATGTGTGCACTCAACTTCCAGAGTTAAACCCGTGTGTGGATTCAGCAGTCTGCAAACACTTTCTCTGCAGAGTCCCAAAACAGGCGTTTTCAGCCCATTACCGGCATATGGAAGAAACAGCAGTCAGCACAGGGAAATATCTGCTTCTAAATCCAAAACGCAGCTATCTAACAGAACGGTTGTCAATGTGTGCACTCAACTTCCAGAGTTAAACCCGTTTGTGGATTCAGCAGTCTGCAAACACTTTCTCTGCAGAGTCCCAAAGCAGGCGTTTTCAGCCCGTTACCGGCATATGGAAGAAACAGCTGTAAGCACAGGGAAATATCTGCTTCTAAATCCAAAACGCAGCTATCTAACAGAACGGTTGTCACTGTGTGCACTCAACTTCCAGAGTTAAACCCGTGTGTGGATTCAGCAGTCTGCAAACACTTTCTCTGCAGAGTCCCAAAACAGGCGTTTTCAGCCCATTACCGGCATATGGAAGAAACAGCAGTCAGCACAGGGAAATATCTGCTTCTAAATCCAAAACGCAGCTATCTAGCAGAACGGTTGTCAATGTGTGCACTCAACTTCCAGAGTTAAACCCGTGTGTGGATTCAGCAATCTGCAATCACTTTCTCTGCAGAGTCCCAAAACAGGCGTTTTCAGCCCATTACCGGCATATGGAAGAAACAGCAGTAAGCACAGGGAAATATCTGCTTCTAAATCCAAAACGCAGCTATCTAACAGAACGGTTGTCAATGTGTGCACTCAACTTCCAGAGTTAAACCCGTGTGTGGATTCAGCAGTCTGCAAACACTTTCTCTGCAGAGTCCCAAAACAGGCGTTTTCAGCCCATTACCGGCATATGGAAGAAACAGCAGTAAGCACAGGCAAATATCTGCTTCTAAATCCAAAACGCAGCTATCTAGCAGAACGGTTTTCAAAGTGTGCACTCAACTTCCAGAGTTAAACCCGTGTGTGGATTCAGCAGTCTGCAAACACTTTCTCTGCAGAGTCCCAAAACAGGCGTTTTCAGCCAATTACCGGCATATGGAAGAAACAGCAGTAAGCACAGGGAAATATCTGCTTCTAAATCCAAAACGCAGCTATCTAACAGAACGGTTGTCAATGTGTGCACTCAACTTCCAGAGTTAAACCCGTGTGTGGATTCAGCAATCTGCAAACACTTTCTCTGCAGAGTCCCAAAACAGGCGTTTTGAGCCCATTACCGGCATATGGAAGAAACAGCAGTAAGCCCAGGGAAATATCTGCTTCTAAATGCAAAACGCAGCTATCTAGCAGAACGGTTGTCAATGTGTGCACTCAACTTCCAGAGTTAAACCCGTGTGTGGATTCAGCAGGCTGCAAACACTTTCTCTGCAGAGTCCCAAAACAGGCGTTTTCAGCCCATTACCGGCATATGGAAGAAACAGCAGTCAGCACAGGGAAATATCTGCTTCTAAATCCAAAACGCAGCTATCTAACAGAACGGTTGTCAATGTGTGCACTCAACTTCCAGAGTTAAACCCGTGTGTGGATTCAGCAGTCTGCAAACACTTTCTCTGCAGAGTCCCAAAACAGGCGTTTTCAGCCCATTACCGGCATATGGAAGAAACAGCAGTCAGCACAGGGAAATATCTGCTTCTAAATCCAAAACGCAGCTATCTAACAGAACGGTTGTCAATGTGTGCACTCAACTTCCAGAGTTAAACCCGTGTGTGGATTCAGCAGTCTGCAAACACTTTCTCTGCAGAGTCCCAAAACAGGCGTTTTCAGCCCATTACCGGCATATGGAAGAAACAGCAGTAAGCACAGGGAAATATCTGCTTCTAAATCCAAAACGCAGCTATCTAACAGAACGGTTGTCAATGTGTGCACTCAACTTCCAGAGTTAAACCCGTTTGTGGATTCAGCAGTCTGCAAACACTTTCTCTGCAGAGTCCCAAAACAGGCGTTTTCAGCCCATTACCGGAATATGGAAGAAACAGCAGTAAGCACAGGGAAATATCTGCTTCTAAATCCAAAACGCAGCTATCTAGCAGAACGGTTGTCAATGTGTGCACTCAACTTCCAGAGTTAAACCCGTGTGTGGATTCAGCAGTCTGCAAACACTTACTCTGCAGAGTCCCAAAACAGGCGTTTTCAGCCCATTACCGGCATATGGAAGAAACAGCAGTAAGCACAGGCAAATATCTGCTTCTAAATACAAAACGCAGCTATCTAGCAGAACGGTTTTCAAAGTGTGCACTCAACTTCCAGAGTTAAACCCGTGTGTGGATTCAGCAGTCTGCAAACACTTTCTCTGCAGAGTCCCAAAACAGGCGTTTTCAGCACATTACCGGCATATGGAAGAAACAGCAGTAAGCACAGGGAAATATCTGCTTCTAAATCCAAAACGCAGCTATCTAACAGAATGGTTGTCAATGTGTGCACTCAACTTCCAGAGTTAAACCCGTGTGTGGATTCAGCAATCTGCAAACACTTTCTCTGCAGAGTCCCAAAACAGGCGTTTTCAGCCCATTACCGGCATATGGAAGAAACAGCAGTAAGCCCAGGGAAATATCTGCTTCTAAATGCAAAACGCAGCTATCTAGCAGAACGGTTGTCAATGTGTGCACTCAACTTCCAGAGTTAAACCCGTGTGTGGATTCAGCAGTCTGCAAACACTTTCCCTGCAGAGTCCCAAAACAGGCGTTTTCAGCCCATTACCGGCATATGGAAGAAACAGCAGTCAGCACAGGGAAATATCTGCTTCTAAATCCAAAACGCAGCTATCTAACAGAACGGTTGTCAATGTGTGCACTCAACTTCCAGAGTTAAACCCGTGTGTGGATTCAGCAGTCTGCAAACACTTTCTCTGCAGAGTCCCAAAACAGGCGTTTTCAGCCCATTACCGGCATATGGAAGAAACAGCAGTCAGCACAGGGAAATATCTGCTTCTAAATCCAAAACGCAGCTATCTAACAGAACGGTTGTCAATGTGTGCACTCAACTTCCAGAGTTAAACCCGTGTGTGGATTCAGCAGTCTGCAAACCCTTTCTCTGCAGAGTCCCAAAACAGGCGTTTTCAGCCCATTACCGGCATATGGAAGAAACAGCAGTCAGCACAGGGAAATATCTGCTTCTAAATCCAAAACGCAGCTATCTAACAGGACGGTTGTCAATGTGTGCACTCAGCTTCCAGAGTTAAACCCGTGTGTGGATTCAGCAGTCTGCAAACACTTTCTCTACAGAGTCCCAAAACAGGCGTTTTCAGCCCATTACCGGCCTATGGAAGAAACAGCAGTAAGCACAGGGAAATATCTGCTTCTAAATCCAAAACGCAGCTATCTAACAGAACGGTTGTGAATGTGTGCACTCAACTTCCAGAGTTAAACCCGTGTGTGGATTCAGCAGTCTGCAAACACTTTCTCTGCAGAGTCCCAAAACAGGCGTTTTCAGCCCATTACCGGCATATGGATGAAACAGCAGTCAGCACAGGGAAATATCTGCTTCTAAATCCAAAACGCAGCTATCTAACAGAACGGTTGTCAATGTGTGCACTCAACTTCCAGAGTTAAACCCGTGTGTGGATTCAGCAGTCTGCAAACACTTTCTCTGCAGAGTCCCAAAACAGGCGTTTTCAGCCCATTACCGGCATATGGAAGAAACAGTAGTAAGCACAGGGAAATATCTGCTTCTAAATCCAAAACGCAGCTATCTAACAGAACGGTTGTCAATGTGTGCACTCAACTTCCAGAGTTAAACCCGTGTGTGGATTCAGCAGTCTGCAAACACTTTCTCTGCAGAGTCCCAAAACAGGCGTTTTCAGCCCATTACCGGCATATGGAAGAAACAGCAGTCAGCACAGGGAAATATCTGCTTCTAAATCCAAAACGCAGCTATCTAACAGAACGGTTGTCAATGTGTGCACTCAACTTCCAGAGTTAAACCCGTTTGTGGATTCAGCAGTCTGCAAACACTTTCTCTGCAGAGTCCCAAAGCAGGCGTTTTCAGCCCGTTACCGGCATATGGAAGAAACAGCTGTAAGCACAGGGAAATATCTGATTCTAAATCCAAAACGCAGCTATCTAACAGAACGGTTGTCAATGTGTGCACTCAACTTCCAGAGTTAAACCCGTGTGTGGATTCAGCAGTCTGCAAACACTTTCTCTGCAGAGTCCCAAAACAGGCGTTTTCAGCCCATTACCGGCATATGGAAGAAACAGCAGTCAGCACAGGGAAATATCTACTTCTAAATCCAAAACACAGCTATCTAACAGAACGGTTGTCAATGTGTGCACTCAACTTCCAGAGTTAAACCCGTGTGTGGATTCAGCAGTCTGCAAACACTTTCTCTGCAGAGTCCCAAAACAGGCGTTTTCAGCCCATTACCGGAATATGGAAGAAACAGCAGTAAGCACAGGGAAATATCTGCTTCTAAATCCAAAACGCAGCTATCTAACAGAACGGTTGTCAATGTGTGCACTCAACTTCCAGAGTTAAACCCGTTTGTGGATTCAGCAGTCTGCAAACACTTTCTCTGCAGAGTCCCAAAACAGGCGTTTTCAGCCCATTACCGGCATATGGAAGAAACAGCAGTAAGCACAGGGAAATACCTGCTTCTAAATCCAAAATGCAGCTATCTAACAGAACGGTTGTCAATGTGTGCACTCAACTTCCAGAGTTAAACCCGTGTGTGGATTCAGCAGTCTGCAAACACTTTCTCTGCAGAGTCCCAAAACAGGCGTTTTCAGCCCATTACCGGCATATGGATGAAACAGCAGTAAGCACATGGAAATATCTGCTTCTAAATCCAAAACACAGCTATCTAACAGAACGGTTGTCAATGTGTGCACTCAACTTCCAGAGTTAAACCCGTGTGTGGATTCAGCAGTCTGCAAACACTTTCTCTGCAGAGTCCCAAAACAGGCGTTTTCAGCCCGTTACCGGCATATGGAAGAAACAGCTGTATGCACAGGGAAATATCTGCTTCTAAATCCAAAACGCAGCTATCTAACAGAACGGTTGTCAATGTGTGCACTCAACTTCCAGAGTTAAACCCGGGTGTGGATTCAGCAGTCTGCAAACACTTTCTCTGCACAGTCCCAAAACAGGCGTTTTCATCCCATTACCGGCATATGGAAGAAACAGCAGTAAGCCCAGGGAAATATCTGCTTCTAAATCCAAAACGCAGCTATCTAACAGAACGGTTGTCAATGTGTGCACTCAACTTCCAGAGTTAAACCCGTGTGTGGATTCAGCAGTCTGCAAACACTTTCTCTGCAGAGTCCCAAAACATGCGTTTTCAGCCCATTACCGGCATATGGAAGAAACAGCAGTCAGCACAGGGAAATATCTGCTTCTAAATCCAAAACGCAGCTATCTAACAGAACGGTTGTCAATGTGTGCACTCAACTTCCAGAGTTAAACCCGTGTGTGGATTCAGCAGTCTGCAAACACTTTCTCTGCAGAGTCCCAAAACAGGCGTTTTCAGCCCATTACCGGCATATGGAAGAAACAGCAGTAAGCACAGGCAAATATCTGCTTCTAAATCCAAAACGCAGCTATCTAACAGAACGGTTTTCAAAGTGTGCACTCAACTTCCAGAGTTAAACCCGTGTGTGGATTCAGCAGTCTGCAAACACTTTCTCTGCAGAGTCCCAAAACAGGCGTTTTCAGCCAATTACCGGCATATGGAAGAAACAGCAGTAAGCACAGGGAAATATCTGCTTCTAAATCCAAAACGCAGCTATCTAACAGAACGGTTGTCAATGTGTGCACTCAACTTCCAGAGTTAAACCCGTGTGTGGATTCAGCAATCTGCAAACACTTTCTCTGCAGAGTCCCAAAACAGGCGTTTTCAGCCCATTACCGGCATATGGAAGAAACAGCAGTAAGCCCAGGGAAATATCTGCTTCTAAATGCAAAACGCAGCTATCTAGCAGAACGGTTGTCAATGTGTGCACTCAACTTCCAGAGTTAAACCCGTGTGTGGATTCAGCAGGCTGCAAACACTTTCTCTGCAGAGTCCCAAAACAGGCGTTTTCAGCCCATTACCGGCATATGGAAGAAACAGCAGTAAGCACAGGGAAATATCTGCTTCTAAATCCAAAACGCAGCTATCTAACAGAACGGTTGTCAATGTGTGCACTCAACTTCCAGAGTTAAACCCGTTTGTGGATTCAGCAGTCTGCAAACACTTTCTCTGCAGAGTCCCAAAACAGGCGTTTTCAGCCCATTACCGGCATATGGAAGAAACAGCAGTAAGCACAGGGAAATATCTGCTTCTAAATCCAAAACGCAGCTATCTAACAGAACGGTTGTCAATGTGTGCACTCAACTTCCAGAGTTAAACCCGTGTGTGGATTCAGCAGTCTGCAAACACTTTCTCTGCAGAGTCCCAAAACAGGCGTTTTCAGCCCATTACCGGCATATGGAAGAAACAGCAGTCAGCACAGGGAAATATCTGCTTCTAAATCCAAAACGCAGCTATCTAACAGAACGGTTGTCAATGTGTACACTCAACTTCCAGAGTTAAACCCGTGTGTGGATTCAGCAGTCTGCAAACACTTTCTCTGCAGAGTCCCAAAACAGGCGTTTTCAGCCCATTACCGGCATATGGAAGAAACAGCAGTAAGCACAGGGAAATATCTGCTTCTAAATCCAAAACGCAGCTATCTAGCAGAACGGTTGTCAATGTGTGCACTCAACTTCCAGAGTTAAACCCGTGTGTGGATTCAGCAGGCTGCAAACTCTTTCTCTGCAGAGTCCCAAAACAGGCGTTTTCAGCCCATTACCGGCATATGGTTGAAACAGCAGTCAGCACAGGGAAATATCTGCTTCTAAATCCAAAACGCAGCTATCTAACAGAACGGTTGTCAATGTGTGCACTCAACTTCCAGAGTTAAAGCCGTGTGTGGATTCAGCAGTCTGCAAACACTTTCTCTGCAGAGTCCCAAAACAGGCGTTTTCAGCCCATTACCGGCATATGGAAGAAACAGCAGTAAGCACAGGGAAATATCTGCTTCTAAATCCAAAACGCAGCTATCTAACAGAACGGTTGTCAATGTGTGCACTCAACTTCCAGAGTTAAACCCGTTTGTGGATTCAGCAGTCTGCAAACCCTTTCTCTGCAGAGTCCCAAAACAGGCGTTTTCAGCCCATTACCGGCATATGGAAGAAACAGCAGTCAGCACAGGGAAATATCTGCTTCTAAATCCAAAACGCAGCTATCTAACAGGACGGTTGTCAATGTGTGCACTCAACTTCCAGAGTTAAACCCGTGTGTGGATTCAGCAGTCTGCAAACACTTTCTCTACAGAGTCCCAAAACAGGCGTTTTCAGCCCGTTACCGGCACATGAAAGAAACAGCTGTAAGCAGAGGGAAATATCTGCTTCTAAATCCAAAACGCAGCTATCTAACAGAACGGTTGTCAATGTGTGCACTCAACTTCCAGAGTTAAACCCGTGTGTGGATTCAGCAGTCTGCAAACACTTTCTCTGCAGAGTCCCAAAACAGGCGTTTTCAGCACATTACCGGCATATGGAAGAAACAGCAGTCAGCACAGGGAAATATCTGCTTCTAAATCCAAAACGCAGCTATCTAACAGAACGGTTGTCAATGTGTACACTCAACTTCCAGAGTTAAACCCGTGTGTGGATTCAGCAGTCTGCAAACACTTTCTCTGCAGAGTCCCAAAACAGGCGTTTTCAGCCCATTACCGGCATATGGAAGAAACAGCAGTAAGCACAGGGAAATATCTGCTTCTAAATCCAAAACGCAGCTATCTAACAGAACGGTTGTCAATGTGTGCACTCAACTTCCAGAGTTAAACCCGTGTGTGGATTCAGCAGTCTGCAGACACTTTCTCTGCAGAGTCCCAAAACAGGCGTTTTCAGCCCATTATCGGCATATGGAAGAAACAGAAGTAAGCACAGGGAAATATCTGCTTCTAAATCCATAACGCAGCTATCTAACAGAACGGTTGTGAATGTGTGCACTCAACTTCCAGAGTTAAACCCGTGTGTGGATTCAGCAGTCTGCAAACACTTTCTCTGCAGAGTCCCAAAACAGGCGTTTTCAGCCCATTACCGGCATATGGATGAAACAGCAGTCAGCACAGGGAAATATCTGCTTCTAAATCCAAAACGCAGCTATCTAACAGAACGGTTGTCAATGTGTGCACTCAACTTCCAGAGTTAAACCCGTGTGTGGATTCAGCAGTCTGCAAACACTTTCTCTGCAGAGTCCCAAAACAGGCGTTTTCAGCCCTTTACCGGCATATGGAAGAAACAGTAGTAAGCACAGGGAAATATCTGCTTCTAAATCCAAAACGCAGCTATCTAACAGAACGGTTGTCAATGTGTGCACTCAACTTCCAGAGTTAAACCCGTGTGTGGATTCAGCAGTCTGCAAACACTTTCTCTGCAGAGTCCCAAAACAGGCGTTTTCAGCCCATTACCGGCATATGGAAGAAACAGCAGTCAGCACAGGGAAATATCTGCTTCTAAATCCAAAACGCAGCTATCTAACAGAACGGTTGTCAATGTGTGCACTCAACTTCCAGAGTTAAACCCGTTTGTGGATTCAGCAGTCTGCAAACACTTTCTCTGCAGAGTCCCAAAGCAGGCGTTTTCAGCCCGTTACCGGCATATGGAAGAAACAGCTGTAAGTACAGGGAAATATCTGCTTCTAAATCCAAAACGCAGCTATCTAACAGAACGGTTGTCACTGTGTGCACTCAACTTCCAGAGTTAAACCCGTGTGTGGATTCAGCAGTCTGCAAACACTTTCTCTGCAGAGTCCCAAAACAGGCGTTTTCAGCCCATTACCGGCATATGGAAGAAACAGCAGTCAGCACAGGGAAATATCTACTTCTAAATCCAAAACACAGCTATCTAACAGAACGGTTGTCAATGTGTGCACTCAACTTCCAGAGTTAAACCCGTGGGTGGATTCAGCAGTCTGCAAACACTTTCTCTGCAGAGTCCCAAAACAGGCGTTTTCAGCCCATTACCGGCATATGGAAGAAACAGCAGTAAGCACAGGGAAATATCTGCTTCTAAATCCAAAACGCAGCTATCTAGCAGAACGGTTGTCAATGTGTGCACTCAACTTCCAGAGTTAAACCCGTGTGTGGATTCAGCAATCTGCAATCACTTTCTCTGCAGAGTCCCAAAACAGGCGTTTTCAGCCCATTACCGGCATATGGAAGAAACAGCAGTAAGCCCAGGGAAATATCTGCTTCTAAATGCAAAACGCAGCTATCTAGCAGAACGGTTGTCAATGTGTGCACTCAACTTCCAGAGTTACAACCGTGTGTGGATTCAGCAGTCTGCAAACACTTTCCCTGCAGAGTCCCAAAACAGGCGTTTTCAGCCCATTACCGGCATATGGAAGAAACAGCAGTCAGCAGAGGGAAATATCTGCTTCTAAATCCTAAACGCAGCTATCTAACAGAACGGTTGTCAATGTGTGCACTCAACTTCCAGAGTTAAACCCGTGTGTGGATTCAGCAGTCTGCAAACACTTTCCCTGCAGAGTCCCAAAACAGGCGTTTTCAGCCCATTACCGGCATATGGAAGAAACAGCAGTCAGCACAGGGAAATATCTGCTTCTATATCCAAAACGCAGCTATCTAACAGAACGGTTGTCAATGTGTGCACTCAACTTCCAGAGTTAAACCCGTGTGTGGATTCAGCAGTCTGCAAACACTTTCTCTGCAGAGTCCCAAAACAGGCGTTTTCAGCCCATTACCGGCATATGGAAGAAACAGCAGTCAGCACAGGGAAATATCTGCTTCTAAATCCAAAACGCAGCTATCTAACAGAACGGTTGTCAATGTGTGCACTCAACTTCCAGAGTTAAACCCGTGTGTGGATTCAGCAGTCTGCAAACCCTTTCTCTGCAGAGTCCCAAAACAGGCGTTTTCAGCCCATTACCGGCATATGGAAGAAACAGCAGTCAGCACAGGGAAATATCTGCTTCTAAATCCAAAACGCAGCTATCTAACAGGACGGTTGTCAATGTGTGCACTCAACTTCCAGAGTTAAACCCGTGTGTGGATTCAGCAGTCTGCAAACACTTTCTCTGCAGAGTCCCAAAACAGGCGTTTTCAGCCCATTACCGGCATATGGAAGAAACAGCAGTCAGCACAGGGAAATATCTGCTTCTAAATCCAAAACGCAGCTATCTAACAGAACGGTTGTCAATGTGTGCACTCAACTTCCAGAGTTAAACCCGTTTGTGGATTCAGCAGTCTGCAAACACTTTCTCTGCAGAGTCCCAAAGCAGGCGTTTTCAGCCCGTTACCGGCATATGGAAGAAACAGCTGTAAGTACAGGGAAATATCTGCTTCTAAATCCAAAACGCAGCTATCTAACAGAACGGTTGTCACTGTGTGCACTCAACTTCCAGAGTTAAACCCGTGTGTGGATTCAGCAGTCTGCAAACACTTTCTCTGCAGAGTCCCAAAACAGGCGTTTTCAGCCCATTACCGGCATATGGAAGAAACAGCAGTCAGCACAGGGAAATATCTACTTCTAAATCCAAAACACAGCTATCTAACAGAACGGTTGTCAATGTGTGCACTCAACTTCCAGAGTTAAACCCGTGGGTGGATTCAGCAGTCTGCAAACACTTTCTCTGCAGACTCCCAAAACAGGCGTTTTCAGCCCATTACCGGCATATGGAAGAAACAGCAGTAAGCACAGGGAAATATCTGCTTCTAAATCCAAAACGCAGCTATCTAGCAGAACGGTTGTCAATGTGTGCACTCAACTTCCAGAGTTAAACCCGTGTGTGGATTCAGCAATCTGCAATCACTTTCTCTGCAGAGTCCCAAAACAGGCGTTTTCAGCCCATTACCGGCATATGGAAGAAACAGCAGTAAGCCCAGGGAAATATCTGCTTCTAAATGCAAAACGCAGCTATCTAGCAGAACGGTTGTCAATGTGTGCACTCAACTTCCAGAGTTAAACCCGTGTGTGGATTCAGCAGTCTGCAAACACTTTCCCTGCAGAGTCCCAAAACAGGCGTTTTCAGCCCATTACCGGCATATGGAAGAAACAGCAGTCAGCACAGGGAAATATCTGCTTCTAAATCCAAAACGCAGCTATCTAGCAGAACGGTTGTCAATGTGTGCACTCAACTTCCAGAGTTAAACCCGTGTGTGGATTCAGCAATCTGCAATCACTTTCTCTGCAGAGTCCCAAAACAGGCGTTTTCAGCCCATTACCGGCATATGGAAGAAACAGCAGTAAGCCCAGGGAAATATCTGCTTCTAAATGCAAAACGCAGCTATCTAGCAGAACGGTTGTCAATGTGTGCACTCAACTTCCAGAGTTAAACCCGTGTGTGGATTCAGCAGTCTGCAAACACTTTCCCTGCAGAGTCCCAAAACAGGCGTTTTCAGCCCATTACCGGCATATGGAAGAAACAGCAGTCAGCACAGGGAAATATCTGCTTCTAAATCCTAAACGCAGCTATCTAACAGAACGGTTGTCAATGTGTGCACTCAACTTCCAGAGTTAAACCCGTGTGTGGATTCAGCAGTCTGCAAACACTTTCCCTGCAGAGTCCCAAAACAGGCGTTTTCAGCCCATTACCGGCATATGGAAGAAACAGCAGTCAGCACAGGGAAATATCTGCTTCTATATCCAAAACGCAGCTATCTAACAGAACGGTTGTCAATGTGTGCACTCAACTTCCAGAGTTAAACCCGTGTGTGGATTCAGCAGTCTGCAAACACTTTCTCTGCAGAGTCCCAAAACAGGCGTTTTCAGCCCATTACCGGCATATGGAAGAAACAGCAGTCAGCACAGGGAAATATCTGCTTCTAAATCCAAAACGCAGCTATCTAACAGAACGGTTGTCAATGTGTGCACTCAACTTCCAGAGTTAAACCCGTGTGTGGATTCAGCAGTCTGCAAACCCTTTCTCTGCAGAGTCCCAAAACAGGCGTTTTCAGCCCATTACCGGCATATGGAAGAAACAGCAGTCAGCACAGGGAAATATCTGCTTCTAAATCCAAAACGCAGCTATCTAACAGGACGGTTGTCAATGTGTGCACTCAACTTCCAGAGTTAAACCCGTGTGTGGATTCAGCAGTCTGCAAACACTTTGTCTACAGAGTCCCAAAACAGGCGTTTTCAGCCCGTTACCGGCACATGAAAGAAACAGCTGTAAGCAGAGGGAAATATCTGCTTCTAAATCCAAAACGCAGCTATCTAATAGAACGGTTGTCAATGTGTGCACTCAACTTCCAGAGTTAAACCCGTGTGTGGATTCAGCAGTCTGCAAACCCTTTCTCTGCAGAGTCCCAAAACAGGCGTTTTCAGCCCATTACCGGCATATGGAAGAAACAGCAGTCAGCACAGGGAAATATCTGCTTCTAAATCCAAAACGCAGCTATCTAACAGGACGGTTGTCAATGTGTGCACTCAACTTCCAGAGTTAAACCCGTGTGTGGATTCAGCAGTCTGCAAACACTTTCTCTACAGAGTCCCAAAACAGGCGTTTTCAGCCCGTTACCGGCACATGAAAGAAACAGCTGTAAGCAGAGGGAAATATCTGCTTCTAAATCCAAAACGCAGCTATCTAACAGAACGGTTGTCAATGTGTGCACTCAACTTCCAGAGTTAAACCCGTGTGTGGATTCAGCAGTCTGCAAACACTTTCTCTGCAGAGTCCCAAAACAGGCGTTTTCAGCCCATTACCGGCATATGGATGAAACAGCAGTCAGCACAGGGAAATATCTGCTTCTAAATCCAAAATGCAGCTATCTAACAGAACGGTTGTCAATGTGTGCACTCAACTTCCAGAGTTAAACCCGTGTGTGGATTCAGCAGTCTGCAAACACTTTCTCTGCAGAGTCCCAAAACAGGCGTTTTCAGCCCATTACCGGCATATGGATGAAACAGCAGTCAGCACAGGGAAATATCTGCTTCTAAATCCAAAACGCAGCTATCTAACAGAACGGTTGTCAATGTGTGCACTCAACTTCCAGAGTTAAACCCGTGTGTGGATTCAGCAGTCTGCAAACACTTTCTCTGCAGAGTCCCAAAACAGGCGTTTTCAGCCCATTACCGGCATATGGAAGAAACAGCAGTAAGCACAGGGAAATATCTGCTTCTAAATCCAAAACGCAGCTATCTAACAGAACGGTTGTCAATGTGTGCACTCAACTTCCAGAGTTAAACCCGTGTGTGGATTCAGCAGTCTGCAAACACTTTCTCTGCAGAGTCCCAAAACAGGCGTTTTCAGCCCATTACCGGCATATGGAAGAAACAGCAGTCAGCACAGGGAAATATCTGCTTCTAAATCCAAAACGCAGCTATCTAACAGAACGGTTGTCAATGTGTGCACTCAACTTCCAGAGTTAAACCCGTTTGTGGATTCAGCAGTCTGCAAACACTTTCTCTGCAGAGTCCCAAAGCAGGCGTTTTCAGCCCGTTACCGGCATATGGAAGAAACAGCTGTAAGCACAGGGAAATATCTGCTTCTAAATCCAAAACGCAGCTATCTAACAGAACGGTTGTCCACTGTGTGCACTCAACTTCCAGAGTTAAACCCGGTGTGTGGATTCAGCAGTCTGCAAACACTTTCTCTGCAGAGTCCCAAAACAGGCGTTTTCAGCCCATTACCGGCATATGGAAGAAACAGCAGTCAGCACAGGGAAATATCTACTTCTAAATCCAAAACACAGCTATCTAACAGAACGGTTGTCAATGTGTGCACTCAACTTCCAGAGTTAAACCCGTGGGTGGATTCAGCAGTCTGCAAACACTTTCTCTGCAGAGTCCCAAAACAGGCGTTTTCAGCCCATTACCGGCATATGGAAGAAACAGCAGTAAGCACAGGGAAATATCTGCTTCTAAATCCAAAACGCAGCTATCTAGCAGAACGGTTGTCAATGTGTGCACTCAACTTCCAGAGTTAAACCCGTGTGTGGATTCAGCAATCTGCAATCACTTTCTCTGCAGAGTCCCAAAACAGGCGTTTTCAGCCCATTACCGGCATATGGAAGAAACAGCAGTAAGCCCAGGGAAATATCTGCTTCTAAATGCAAAACGCAGCTATCTAGCGGAACGGTTGTCAATGTGTGCACTCAACTTCCAGAGTTAAACCCGTGTGTGGATTCAGCAGTCTGCAAACACTTTCCCTGCAGAGTCCCAAAACAGGCGTTTTCAGCCCATTACCGGCATATGGAAGAAACAGCAGTAAGCACAGGGAAATATCTGCTTCTAAATCCAAAACGCAGCTATCTAACAGAACGGTTGTCAATGTTTGCACTCAACTTCCAGAGTTAAACCCGTGTGTGGATTCAGCAGTCTGCAAACACTTTCCCTGCAGAGTCCCAAAACAGGCGTTTTCAGCCCATTACCGGCATATGGAAGAAACAGCAGTAAGCACAGGGAAATATCTGCTTCTAAATCCAAAACGCAGCTATCTAACAGAACGGTTGTCAATGTGTGCACTCAACTTCCAGAGTTAAACCCGTGTGTGGATTCAGCAGTCTGCAAACACTTTCCCTGCAGAGTCCCAAAACAGGCGTTTTCAGCCCATTACCGGCATATGGAAGAAACAGCAGTCAGCACAGGGAAATATCTGCTTCTATATCCAAAACGCAGCTATCTAACAGAACGGTTGTCAATGTGTGCACTCAACTTCCAGAGTTAAACCCGTGTGTGGATTCAGCAGTCTGCAAACACTTTCTCTGCAGAGTCCCAAAACAGGCGTTTTCAGCCCATTACCGGCATATGGAAGAAACAGCAGTCAGCACAGGGAAATATCTGCTTCTAAATCCAAAACGCAGCTATCTAACAGAACGGTTGTCAATGTGTGCACTCAACTTCCAGAGTTAAACCCGTGTGTGGATTCAGCAGTCTGCAAACACTTTCTCTGCAGAGTCCCAAAACAGGCGTTTTCAGCCCATTACCGGCATATGGAAGAAACAGCAGTCAGCACAGGGAAATATCTGCTTCTAAATCCAAAACGCAGCTATCTAACAGGACGGTTGTCAATGTGTGCACTCAACTTCCAGAGTTAAACCCGTGTGTGGATTCAGCAATCTGCAAACACTTTGTCTACAGAGTCCCAAAACAGGCGTTTTCAGCCCGTTACCGGCACATGAAAGAAACAGCTGTAAGCAGAGGGAAATATCTGCTTCTAAATCCAAAACGCAGCTATCTATCAGAACGGTTGTCAATGTGTGCACTCAACTTCCAGAGTTAAACCCGTGTGTGGATTCAGCAGTCTGCAAACACTTTCTCTGCAGAGTCCCCAAAACAGGCGTTTTCAGCCCATTACCGGCATATGGAAGAAACAGCAGTAAGCACAGGGAAATATCTGCTTCTAAATCCAAAACGCAGCTATCTAACAGAACGGTTGTCAATGTGTGAACTCAACTTCCAGAGTTAAACCCGTGTGTGGATTCAGCAGTCTGCAGACACTTTCTCTGCAGAGTCCCAAAACAGGCGTTTTCAGCCCATTACCGGCATATGGAAGAAACAGCAGTAAGCACAGGGAAATATCTGCTTCTAAATCCAAAACGCAGCTATCTAACAGAACGGTTGTGAATGTGTGCACTCAACTTCCAGAGTTAAACCCGTGTGTGGAATTCAGCAGTCTGCAAACACTTTCTCTGCAGAGTCCCAAAACAGGCGTTTTCAGCCCGTTACCGGCATATGGATGAAACAGCAGTCAGCACAGGGAAATATCTGCTTCTAAATCCAAAACGCAGCTATCTAACAGAACGGTTGTCAATGTGTGCACTCAACTTCCAGAGTTAAACCGTGTGTGGATTCAGCAGTCTGCAAACACTTTCTCTGCAGAGTCCCAAAACAGGCGTTTTCAGCCCATTACCGGCATATGGAAGAAACAGTAGTAAGCACAGGGAAATATCTGCTTCTAAATCCAAAATGCAGCTATCTAACAGAACGGTTTGTCAATGTGTGCACTCAACTTCCAGAGTTAAACCCGTGTGTGGATTCAGCAGTCTGCAAACACTTTCTCTGCAGAGTCCCCAAACAGGCGTTTTCAGCCCGTTACCGGCATATGGATGATACAGCTGTATGCACAGGGAAATATCTGCTTCTAAATCCAAAACGCAGCTATCTAGCAGAACGGTTGTCAATGTGTGCACTCAACTTCCAGAGTTAAACCCGGGTGTGGATTCAGCAGTCTGCAAACACTTTCTCTGCAGAGTCCCAAAACAGGCGTTTTCAGCCCATTACCGGCATATGGAAGAAACAGCAGTCAGCACAGGGAAATATCTGCTTCTAAATCCAAAACGCAGCTATCTAACAGAACGGTTGTCAATGTGTGCACTCAACTTCCAGAGTTAAACCCGTGTGTGGATTCAGCAGTCTGCAAACACTTTCTCTGCAGAGTCCCAAAACAGGCGTTTTCAGCCCATTACCGGAATATGGAAGAAACAGCAGTAAGCACAGGGAAATATCTGCTTCTAAATCCAAAACGCAGCTATCTAACAGAACGGTTGTCAATGTGTGCACTCAACTTCCAGAGTTAAACCCGTGTGTGGATTCAGCAGTCTGCAAACACTTTCTCTGCAGAGTCCCAAAACAGGCGTTTTCAGCCCATTACCGGCATATGGAAGAAACAGCAGTAAGCACAGGCAAATATCTGCTTCTAAATCCAAAACGCAGCTATCTAGCAGAACGGTTTTCAAAGTGTGCACTCAACTTCCAGAGTTAAACCCGTGTGTGGATTCAGCAGTCTGCAAACACTTTCTCTGCAGAGTCCCAAAACAGGCGTTTTCAGCCAATTACCGGCATATGGAAGAAACAGCAGTAAGCACAGGGAAATATCTGCTTCTAAATCCAAAACGCAGCTATCTAACAGAACGGTTGTCAATGTGTGCACTCAACTTCCAGAGTTAAACCCGTGTGTGGATTCAGCAATCTGCAAACACTTTCTCTGCAGAGTCCCAAAACAGGCGTTTTCAGCCCATTACCGGCATATGGAAGAAACAGCAGTAAGCCCAGGGAAATATCTGCTTCTAAATGCAAAACGCAGCTATCTAGCAGAACGGTTGTCAATGTGTGCACTCAACTTCCAGAGTTAAACCCGTGTGTGGATTCAGCAGGCTGCAAACACTTTCTCTGCAGAGTCCCAAAACAGGCGTTTTCAGCCCATTACCGGCATATGGAAGAAACAGCAGTCAGCACAGGGAAATATCTGCTTCTAAATCCAAAACGCAGCTATCTAACAGAACGGTTGTCAATGTGTGCACTCAACTTCCAGAGTTAAACCCGTGTGTGGATTCAGCAGTCTGCAAACACTTTCTCTGCAGAGTCCCAAAACAGGCGTTTTCAGCCCATTACCGGCATATGGAAGAAACAGCAGTAAGCACAGGGAAATATCTGCTTCTAAATCCAAAACGCAGCTATCTAACAGAACGGTTGTCAATGTGTGCACTCAACTTCCAGAGTTAAACCCGTTTTTGGATTCAGCAGTCTGCAAACACTTTCTCTGCAGAGTCCCAAAACAGGCGTTTTCAGCCCATTACCGGAATATGGAAGAAACAGCAGTAAGCACAGGGAAATATCTGCTTCTAAATCCAAAACGCAGCTATCTAGCAGAACGGTTGTCAATGTGTGCACTCAACTTCCAGAGTTAAACCCGTGTGTGGATTCAGCAGTCTGAAAACACTTACTCTGCAGAGTCCCAAAACAGGCGTTTTCAGCCCATTACCGGCATATGGAAGAAACAGCAGTAAGCACAGGCAAATATCTGCTTCTAAATCCAAAACGCAGCTATCTAGCAGAACGGTTTTCAAAGTGTGCACTCAACTTCCAGAGTTAAACCCGTGTGTGGATTCAGCAGTCTGCAAACACTTTCTCTGCAGAGTCCCAAAACAGGCGTTTTCAGCCAATTACCGGCATATGGAAGAAACAGCAGTAAGCACAGGGAAATATCTGCTTCTAAATCCAAAACACAGCTATCTAACAGAACGGTTGTCAATGTGTGCACTCAACTTCCAGAGTTAAACCCGTGTGTGGATTCAGCAATCTGCAAACACTTTCTCTGCAGAGTCCCAAAACAGGCGTTTTCAGCCCATTACCGGCATATGGAAGAAACAGCAGTAAGCCCAGGGAAATATCTGCTTCTAAATGCAAAACGCAGCTATCTAGCAGAACGGTTGTCAATGTGTGCACTCAACTTCCAGAGTTAAACCCGTGTGTGGATTCAGCAGTCTGCAAACACTTTCCCTGCAGAGTCCCAAAACAGGCGTTTTCAGCCCATTACCGGCATATGGAAGAAACAGCAGTCAGCACAGGGAAATATCTGCTTCTAAATCCAAAACGCAGCTATCTAACAGAACGGTTGTCAATGTGTGCACTCAACTTCCAGAGTTAAACCCGTGTGTGGATTCAGCAGTCTGCAAACACTTTCCCTGCAGAGTCCCAAAACAGGCGTTTTCAGCCCATTACCGGCATATGGAAGAAACAGCAGTCAGCACAGGGAAATATCTGCTTCTATATCCAAAACGCAGCTATCTAACAGAACGGTTGTCAATGTGTGCACTCAACTTCCAGAGTTAAACCCGTGTGTGGATTCAGCAGTCTGCAAACACTTTCTCTGCAGAGTCCCAAAACAGGCGTTTTCAGCCCATTACCGGCATATGGAAGAAACAGCAGTCAGCACAGGGAAATATCTGCTTCTAAATCCAAAACGCAGCTTTCTAACAGGACGGTTGTCAATGTGTGCACTCAACTTCCAGAGTTAAACCCGTGTGTGGATTCAGCAGTCTGCCAACACTTTGTCTACAGAGTCCCAAAACAGGCGTTTTCAGCCCGTTACCGGCACATGAAAGAAACAGCTGTAAGCAGAGGGAAATATCTGCTTCTAAATCCAAAACGCAGCTATCTAACAGAACGGTTGTCAATGTGTGCACTCAACTTCCAGAGTTAAACCCGTGTGTGGATTCAGCAGTCTGCAAACACTTTCTCTGCAGAGTCCCAAAACAGGCGTTTTCAGCCCGTTACCGGCATATGGATGAAACAGCAGTCAGCACAGGGAAATATCTGCTTCTAAATCCAAAACGCAGCTATCTAACAGAACGGTTGTCAATGTGTGCACTCAACTTCCAGAGTTAAACCCGTGTGTGGATTCAGCAGTCTGCAAACACTTTCTCTGCAGAGTCCCAAAACAGGCGTTTTCAGCCCATTACCGGCATATGGAAGAAACAGTAGTAAGCACAGGGAAATATCTGCTTCTAAATCCAAAATGCAGCTATCTAACAGAACGGTTGTCAATGTGTGCACTCAACTTCCAGAGTTAAACCCGTGTGTGGATTCAGCAGTCTGCAAACACTTTCTCTGCAGAGTCCCCAAACAGGCGTTTTCAGCCCGTTACCGGCATATGGATGATACAGCTGTATGCACAGGGAAATATCTGCTTCTAAATCCAAAACGCAGCTATCTAGCAGAACGGTTGTCAATGTGTGCACTCAACTTCCAGAGTTAAACCCGGGTGTGGATTCAGCAGTCTGCAAACACTTTCTCTGCAGAGTCCCAAAACAGGCGTTTTCAGCCCATTACCGGCATATGGAAGAAACAGCAGTAAGCACAGGGAAATATCTACTTCTAAATCCAAAACACAGCTATCTAACAGAACGGTTGTCAATGTGTGCACTCAACTTCCAGAGTTAAACCCGTGGGTGGATTCAGCAGTCTGCAAACACTTTCTCTGCAGAGTCCCAAAACAGGCGTTTTCAGCCCATTACCGGAATATGGAAGAAACAGCAGTAAGCACAGGGAAATATCTGCTTCTAAATCCAAAACGCAGCTATCTAACAGAACGGTTGTCAATGTGTGCACTCAACTTCCAGAGTTAAACCCGTGTGTGGATTCAGCAGTCTGCAAACACTTTCTCTGCAGAGTCCCAAAACAGGCGTTTTCAGCCCATTACCGGCATATGGAAGAAACAGCAGTAAGCACAGGCAAATATCTGCTTCTAAATCCAAAACGCAGCTATCTAGCAGAACGGTTTTCAAAGTGTGCACTCAACTTCCAGAGTTAAACCCGTGTGTGGATTCAGCAGTCTGCAAACACTTTCTCTGCAGAGTCCCAAAACAGGCGTTTTCAGCCAATTACCGGCATATGGAAGAAACAGCAGTAAGCACAGGGAAATATCTGCTTCTAAATCCAAAACGCAGCTATCTAACAGAACGGTTGTCAATGTGTGCACTCAACTTCCAGAGTTAAACCCGTGTGTGGATTCAGCAATCTGCAAACACTTTCTCTGCAGAGTCCCAAAACAGGCGTTTTCAGCCCATTACCGGCATATGGAAGAAACAGCAGTAAGCCCAGGGAAATATCTGCTTCTAAATGCAAAACGCAGCTATCTAGCAGAACGGTTGTCAATGTGTGCACTCAACTTCCAGAGTTAAACCCGTGTGTGGATTCAGCAGTCTGCAAACACTTTCCCTGCAGAGTCCCAAAACAGGCGTTTTCAGCCCATTACCGGCATATGGAAGAAACAGCAGTCAGCACAGGGAAATATCTGCTTCTAAATCCAAAACGCAGCTATCTAACAGAACGGTTGTCAATGTGTGCACTCAACTTCCAGAGTTAAACCCGTGTGTGGATTCAGCAGTCTGCAAACACTTTCTCTGCAGAGTCCCAAAACAGGCGTTTTCAGCCCATTACCGGCATATGGAAGAAACAGCAGTCAGCACAGGGAAATATCTGCTTCTAAATCCAAAACGCAGCTATCTAACAGAACGGTTGTCAATGTGTGCACTCAACTTCCAGAGTTAAACCCGTGTGTGGATTCAGCAGTCTGCAAACCCTTTCTCTGCAGAGTCCCAAAACAGGCGTTTTCAGCCCATTACCGGCATATGGAAGAAACAGCAGTCAGCACAGGGAAATATCTGCTTCTAAATCCAAAACGCAGCTATCTAACAGGACGGTTGTCAATGTGTGCACTCAGCTTCCAGAGTTAAACCCGTGTGTGGATTCAGCAGTCTGCAAACACTTTCTCTACAGAGTCCCAAAACAGGCGTTTTCAGCCCATTACCGGCCTATGGAAGAAACAGCAGTAAGCACAGGGAAATATCTGCTTCTAAATCCAAAACGCAGCTATCTAACAGAACGGTTGTGAATGTGTGCACTCAACTTCCAGAGTTAAACCCGTGTGTGGATTCAGCAGTCTGCAAACACTTTCTCTGCAGAGTCCCAAAACAGGCGTTTTCAGCCCATTACCGGCATATGGATGAAACAGCAGTCAGCACAGGGAAATATCTGCTTCTAAATCCAAAACGCAGCTATCTAACAGAACGGTTGTCAATGTGTGCACTCAACTTCCAGAGTTAAACCCGTGTGTGGATTCAGCAGTCTGCAAACACTTTCTCTGCAGAGTCCCAAAACAGGCGTTTTCAGCCCATTACCGGCATATGGAAGAAACAGTAGTAAGCACAGGGAAATATCTGCTTCTAAATCCAAAACGCAGCTATCTAACAGAACGGTTGTCAATGTGTGCACTCAACTTCCAGAGTTAAACCCGTGTGTGGATTCAGCAGTCTGCAAACACTTTCTCTGCAGAGTCCCAAAACAGGCGTTTTCAGCCCATTACCGGCATATGGAAGAAACAGCAGTCAGCACAGGGAAATATCTGCTTCTAAATCCAAAACGCAGCTATCTAACAGAACGGTTGTCAATGTGTGCACTCAACTTCCAGAGTTAAACCCGTGTGTGGATTCAGCAGTCTGCAAACACTTTCTCTGCAGAGTCCCAAAACAGGCGTTTTCAGCCCATTACCGGCATATGGAAGAAACAGCAGTAAGCACAGGCAAATATCTGCTTCTAAATCCAAAACGCAGCTATCTAGCAGAACGGTTTTCAAAGTGTGCACTCAACTTCCAGAGTTAAACCCGTGTGTGGATTCAGCAGTCTGCAAACACTTTCTCTGCAGAGTCCCAAAACAGGCGTTTTCAGCCAATTACCGGCATATGGAAGAAACAGCAGTAAGCACAGGGAAATATCTGCTTCTAAATCCAAAACGCAGCTATCTAACAGAACGGTTGTCAATGTGTGCACTCAACTTCCAGAGTTAAACCCGTGTGTGGATTCAGCAATCTGCAAACACTTTCTCTGCAGAGTCCCAAAACAGGCGTTTTCAGCCCATTACCGGCTTATGGAAGAAACAGCAGTAAGCCCAGGGAAATATCTGCTTCTAAATGCAAAACGCAGCTATCTAGCAGAACGGTTGTCAATGTGTGCACTCAACTTCCAGAGTTAAACCCGTGTGTGGATTCAGCAGTCTGCAAACACTTTCCCTGCAGAGTCCCAAAACAGGCGTTTTCAGCCCATTACCGGCATATGGAAGAAACAGCAGTCAGCACAGGGAAATATCTGCTTCTAAATCCAAAACGCAGCTATCTAACAGAACGGTTGTCAATGTGTGCACTCAACTTCCAGAGTTAAACCCGTGTGTGGATTCAGCAGTCTGCAAACACTTTCTCTGCAGAGTCCCAAAACAGGCGTTTTCAGCCCATTACCGGCATATGGAAGAAACAGCAGTCAGCACAGGGAAATATCTGCTTCTAAATCCAAAACGCAGCTATCTAACAGAACGGTTGTCAATGTGTGCACTCAACTTCCAGAGTTAAACCCGTGTGTGGATTCAGCAGTCTGCAAACCCTTTCTCTGCAGAGTCCCAAAACAGGCGTTTTCAGCCCATTACCGGCATATGGAAGAAACAGCAGTCAGCACAGGGAAATATCTGCTTCTAAATCCAAAACGCAGCTATCTAACAGGACGGTTGTCAATGTGTGCACTCAGCTTCCAGAGTTAAACCCGTGTGTGGATTCAGCAGTCTGCAAACACTTTCTCTACAGAGTCCCAAAACAGGCGTTTTCAGCCCATTACCGGCCTATGGAAGAAACAGCAGTAAGCACAGGGAAATATCTGCTTCTAAATCCAAAACGCAGCTATCTAACAGAACGGTTGTGAATGTGTGCACTCAACTTCCAGAGTTAAACCCGTGTGTGGATTCAGCAGTCTGCAAACACTTTCTCTGCAGAGTCCCAAAACAGGCGTTTTCAGCCCATTACCGGAATATGGAAGAAACAGCAGTAAGCACAGGGAAATATCTGCTTCTAAATCCAAAACGCAGCTATCTAACAGAACGGTTGTCAATGTGTGCACTCAACTTCCAGAGTTAAACCCGTGTGTGGATTCAGCAGTCTGCAAACACTTTCTCTGCAGAGTCCCAAAACAGGCGTTTTCAGCCCATTACCGGCATATGGAAGAAACAGCAGTAAGCACAGGCAAATATCTGCTTCTAAATCCAAAACGCAGCTATCTAGCAGAACGGTTTTCAAAGTGTGCACTCAACTTCCAGAGTTAAACCCGTGTGTGGATTCAGCAGTCTGCAAACACTTTCTCTGCAGAGTCCCAAAACAGGCGTTTTCAGCCAATTACCGGCATATGGAAGAAACAGCAGTAAGCACAGGGAAATATCTGCTTCTAAATCCAAAACGCAGCTATCTAACAGAACGGTTGTCAATGTGTGCACTCAACTTCCAGAGTTAAACCCGTGTGTGGATTCAGCAATCTGCAAACACTTTCTCTGCAGAGTCCCAAAACAGGCGTTTTCAGCCCATTACCGGCATATGGAAGAAACAGCAGTAAGCCCAGGGAAATATCTGCTTCTAAATGCAAAACGCAGCTATCTAGCAGAACGGTTGTCAATGTGTGCACTCAACTTCCAGAGTTAAACCCGTGTGTGGATTCAGCAGGCTGCAAACACTTTCTCTGCAGAGTCCCAAAACAGGCGTTTTCAGCCCATTACCGGCATATGGAAGAAACAGCAGTCAGCACAGGGAAATATCTGCTTCTAAATCCAAAACGCAGCTATCTAACAGAACGGTTTTCAATGTGTGCACTCAACTTCCAGAGTTAAACCCGTTTGTGGATTCAGCAGTCTGCAAACACTTTCTCTGCAGAGTCCCAAAACAGGCGTTTTCAGCCCATTACCGGCATATGGAAGAAACAGCAGTAAGCACAGGGAAATATCTGCTTCTAAATCCAAAACGCAGCTATCTAACAGAACGGTTGTCAATGTGTGCACTCAACTTCCAGAGTTAAACCCGTGTGTGGATTCAGCAGTCTGCAAACACTTTCTCTGCAGAGTCCCAAAACAGGCGTTTTCAGCCCATTACCGGCATATGGAAGAAACAGCAGTCAGCACAGGGAAATATCTGCTTCTAAATCCAAAACGCAGCTATCTAACAGAACGGTTGTCAATGTGTACACTCAACTTCCAGAGTTAAACCCGTGTGTGGATTCAGCAGTCTGCAAACACTTTCTCTGCAGAGTCCCAAAACAGGCGTTTTCAGCCCATTACCGGCATATGGAAGAAACAGCAGTAAGCACAGGGAAATATCTGCTTCTAAATCCAAAACGCAGCTATCTAGCAGAACGGTTGTCAATGTGTGCACTCAACTTCCAGAGTTAAACCCGTGTGTGGATTCAGCAGTCTGCAAACTCTTTCTCTGCAGAGTCCCAAAACAGGCGTTTTCAGCCCATTACCGGCATATGGTTGAAACAGCAGTCAGCACAGGGAAATATCTGCTTCTAAATCCAAAACGCAGCTATCTAACAGAACGGTTGTCAATGTGTGCACTCAACTTCCAGAGTTAAACCCGTGTGTGGATTCAGCAGTCTGCAAACACTTTCTCTGCAGAGTCCCAAAACAGGCGTTTTCAGCCCATTACCGGCATATGGAAGAAACAGCAGTAAGCACAGGGAAATATCTGCTTCTAAATCCAAAACGCAGCTATCTAACAGAACGGTTGTCAATGTGTGCACTCAACTTCCAGAGTTAAACCTGTTTGTGGATTCAGCAGTCTGCAAACACTTTCTCTGCAGAGTCCCAAAACAGGCGTTTTCAGCCCATTACCGGAATATGGAAGAAACAGCAGTAAGCACAGGGAAATATCTGCTTCTAAATCCAAAACGCAGCTATCTAGCAGAACGGTTGTCAATGTGTGCACTCAACTTCCAGAGTTAAACCCGTGTGTGGATTCAGCAGTCTGCAAACACTTACTCTGCAGAGTCCCAAAACAGGCGTTTTCAGCCCATTACCGGCATATGGAAGAAACAGCAGTAAGCCCAGGGAAATATCTGCTTCTAAATGCAAAACGCAGCTATCTAGCAGAACGGTTGTCAATGTGTGCACTCAACTTCCAGAGTTAAACCCGTGTGTGGATTCAGCAGTCTGCAAACACTTTCCCTGCAGAGTCCCAAAACAGGCGTTTTCAGCCCATTACCGGCATATGGAAGAAACAGCAGTCAGCACAGGAAAATATCTGCTTCTAAATCCAAAACGCAGCTATCTAACAGAACGGTTGTCAATGTGTGCACTCAACTTCCAGAGTTAAACCCGTGTGTGGATTCAGCAGTCTGCAAACACTTTCTCTGCAGAGTCCCAAAACAGGCGTTTTCAGCCCATTACCGGCATATGGAAGAAACAGCAGTCAGCACAGGGAAATATCTGCTTCTAAATCCAAAACGCAGCTATCTAACAGAACGGTTGTCAATGTGTGCACTCAACTTCCAGAGTTAAACCCGTGTGTGGATTCAGCAGTCTGCAAACCCTTTCTCTGCAGAGTCCCAAAACAGGCGTTTTCAGCCCATTACCGGTATATGGAAGAAACAGCAGTCAGCACAGGGAAATATCTGCTTCTAAATCCAAAACGCAGCTAACTAACAGGACGGTTGTCAATGTGTGCACTCAGCTTCCAGAGTTAAACCCGTGTGTGGATTCAGCAGTCTGCAAACACTTTCTCTACAGAGTCCCAAAACAGGCGTTTTCAGCCCATTACCGGCCTATGGAAGAAACAGCAGTAAGCACAGGGAAATATCTGCTTCTAAATCCAAAACGCAGCTATCTAACAGAACGGTTGTGAATGTGTGCACTCAACTTCCAGAGTTAAACCCGTGTGTGGATTCAGCAGTCTGCAAACACTTTCTCTGCAGAGTCCCAAAACAGGCGTTTTCAGCCCATTACCGGCATATGGAAGAAACAGCAGTCAGCACAGGGAAATATCTGCTTCTAAATCCAAAACGCAGCTATCTAACAGAACGGTTGTCAATGTGTGCACTCAACTTCCAGAGTTAAACCCGTTTGTGGATTCAGCAGTCTGCAAACACTTTCTCTGCAGAGTCCCAAAACAGGCGTTTTCAGCCCATTATCGGCATATGGAAGAAACAGAAGTAAGCACAGGGAAATATCTGCTTCTAAATCCAAAACGCAGCTATCTAACAGAACGGTTGTGAATGTGTGCACTCAACTTCCAGAGTTAAACCCGTGTGTGGATTCAGCAGTCTGCAAACACTTTCTCTGCAGAGTCCCAAAACAGGCGTTTTCAGCCCATTACCGGCATATGGAAGAAACAGCAGTAAGCACAGGGAAATATCTGCTTCTAAATCCAAAACGCAGCTATCTAACAGAACGGTTGTCAATGTGTGCACTCAACTTCCAGAGTTAAACCTGTTTGTGGATTCAGCAGTCTGCAAACACTTTCTCTGCAGAGTCCCAAAACAGGCGTTTTCAGCCCATTACCGGAATATGGAAGAAACAGCAGTAAGCACAGGGAAATATCTGCTTCTAAATCCAAAACGCAGCTATCTAGCAGAACGGTTGTCAATGTGTGCACTCAACTTCCAGAGTTAAACCCGTGTGTGGATTCAGCAGTCTGCAAACACTTACTCTGCAGAGTCCCAAAACAGGCGTTTTCAGCCCATTACCGGCATATGGAAGAAACAGCAGTAAGCCCAGGGAAATATCTGCTTCTAAATGCAAAACGCAGCTATCTAGCAGAACGGTTGTCAATGTGTGCACTCAACTTCCAGAGTTAAACCCGTGTGTGGATTCAGCAGTCTGCAAACACTTTCCCTGCAGAGTCCCAAAACAGGCGTTTTCAGCCCATTACCGGCATATGGAAGAAACAGCAGTCAGCACAGGGAAATATCTGCTTCTAAATCCAAAACGCAGCTATCTAACAGAACGGTTGTCAATGTGTGCACTCAACTTCCAGAGTTAAACCCGTGTGTGGATTCAGCAGTCTGCAAACACTTTCTCTGCAGAGTCCCAAAACAGGCGTTTTCAGCCCATTACCGGCATATGGAAGAAACAGCAGTCAGCACAGGGAAATATCTGCTTCTAAATCCAAAACGCAGCTATCTAACAGAACGGTTGTCAATGTGTGCACTCAACTTCCAGAGTTAAACCCGTGTGTGGATTCAGCAGTCTGCAAACCCTTTCTCTGCAGAGTCCCAAAACAGGCGTTTTCAGCCCATTACCGGCATATGGAAGAAACAGCAGTCAGCACAGGGAAATATCTGCTTCTAAATCCAAAACGCAGCTATCTAACAGGACGGTTGTCAATGTGTGCACTCAGCTTCCAGAGTTAAACCCGTGTGTGGATTCAGCAGTCTGCAAACACTTTCTCTACAGAGTCCCAAAACAGGCGTTTTCAGCCCATTACCGGCCTATGGAAGAAACAGCAGTAAGCACAGGGAAATATCTGCTTCTAAATCCAAAACGCAGCTATCTAACAGAACGGTTGTGAATGTGTGCACTCAACTTCCAGAGTTAAACCCGTGTGTGGATTCAGCAGTCTGCAAACACTTTCTCTGCAGAGTCCCAAAACAGGCGTTTTCAGCCCATTACCGGCATATGGAAGAAACAGCAGTCAGCACAGGGAAATATCTGCTTCTAAATCCAAAACGCAGCTATCTAACAGAACGGTTGTCAATGTGTGCACTCAACTTCCAGAGTTAAACCCGTTTGTGGATTCAGCAGTCTGCAAACACTTTCTCTGCAGAGTCCCAAAGCAGGCGTTTTCAGCCCGTTACCGGCATATGGAAGAAACAGCTGTAAGCACAGGGAAATATCTGCTTCTAAATCCAAAACGCAGCTATCTAACAGAACGGTTGTCAATGTGTGCACTCAACTTCCAGAGTTAAACCCGTGTGTGCATTCAGCAGTCTGCAAACACTTTCTCTGCAGAGTCCCAAAACAGGCGTTTTCAGCCCATTACCGGCATATGGAAGAAACAGCAGTCAGCACAGGGAAATATCTTCTTCTAAATCCAAAACACAGCTATCTAACAGAACGGTTGTCAATGTGTGCACTCAACTTCCAGAGTTAAACCCGTGTGTGGATTCAGCAGTCTGCAAACACTTTCTCTGCAGAGTCCCAAAACAGGCGTTTTCAGCCCATTACCGGCATATGGAAGAAACAGCAGTAAGCACAGGGAAATATCTGCTTCTAAATCCAAAACGCAGCTATCTAACAGAACGGTTGTCAATGTGTGAACTCAACTTCCAGAGTTAAACCCGTGTGTGGATTCAGCAGTCTGCAAACACTTTCTCTGCAGAGTCCCAAAACAGGCGTTTTCAGCCCATTTCCGGCATATGGAAGAAACAGCAGTAAGCACAGGGAAATATCTGCTTCTAAATCCAAAACGCAGCTATCTAACAGAACGGTTGTCAATGTGTGCACTCAACTTCCAGAGTTAAACCCGTGTGTGGATTCAGCAGTCTGCAAACACTTTCTCTGCAGAGTCCCAAAACAGGCGTTTTCAGCCCATTACCGGCATATGGATGAAACAGCAGTAAGCACATGGAAATATCTGCTTCTAAATCCAAAACGCAGCTATCTAACAGAACGGTTGTCAATGTGTGCACTCAACTTCCAGAGTTAAACCCGTGTGTGGATTCAGCAGTCTGCAAACACTTTCTCTGCAGAGTCCCCAAACAGGCGTTTTCAGCCCGTTACCGGCATATGGAAGAAACAGCTGTATGCACAGGGAAATATCTGCTTCTAAATCCAAAACGCAGCTATCTAGCAGAACGGTTGTCAATGTGTGCACTCAACTTCCAGAGTTAAACCCGGGTGTGGATTCAGCAGTCTGCAAACACTTTCTCTGCACAGTCCCAAAACAGGCGTTTTCAGCCCATTACCGGCATATGGAAGAAACAGCAGTAAGCCCAGGGAAATATCTGCTTCTAAATCCAAAACGCAGCTATCTAACAGAACGGTTGTCAATGTGTGCACTCAACTTCCAGAGTTAAACCCGTGTGTGGATTCAGCAGTCTGCAAACACTTTCTCTGCAGAGTCCCAAAACAGGCGTTTTCAGCCCATTACCGGAATATGGAAGAAACAGCAGTAAGCACAGGGAAATATCTGCTTCTAAATCCAAAACGCAGCTATCTAACAGAACGGTTGTCAATGTGTGCACTCAACTTCCAGAGTTAAACCCGTGTGTGGATTCAGCAGTCTGCAAACACTTTCTCTGCAGAGTCCCAAAACAGGCGTTTTCAGCCCATTACCGGCATATGGAAGAAACAGCAGTAAGCACAGGCAAATATCTGCTTCTAAATCCAAAACGCAGCTATCTAGCAGAACGGTTTTCAAAGTGTGCACTCAACTTCCAGAGTTAAACCCGTGTGTGGATTCAGCAGTCTGCAAACACTTTCTCTGCAGAGTCCCAAAACAGGCGTTTTCAGCCAATTACCGGCATATGGAAGAAACAGCAGTAAGCACAGGGAAATATCTGCTTCTAAATCCAAAACGCAGCTATCTAACAGAACGGTTGTCAATGTGTGCACTCAACTTCCAGAGTTAAACCCGTGTGTGGATTCAGCAATCTGCAAACACTTTCTCTGCAGAGTCCCAAAACAGGCGTTTTCAGCCCATTACCGGCATATGGAAGAAACAGCAGTAAGCCCAGGGAAATATCTGCTTCTAAATGCAAAACGCAGCTATCTAGCAGAACGGTTGTCAATGTGTGCACTCAACTTCCAGAGTTAAACCCGTGTGTGGATTCAGCAGGCTGCAAACACTTTCTCTGCAGAGTCCCAAAACAGGCGTTTTCAGCCCATTACCGGCATATGGAAGAAACAGCAGTCAGCACAGGGAAATATCTGCTTCTAAATCCAAAACTCAGCTATCTAACAGAACGGTTGTCAATGTGTGCACTCAACTTCCAGAGTTAAACCCGTTTGTGGATTCAGCAGTCTGCAAACACTTTCTCTGCAGAGTCCCAAAACAGGCGTTTTCAGCCCATTACCGGCATATGGAAGAAACAGCAGTAAGCACAGGGAAATATCTGCTTCTAAATCCAAAACGCAGCTATCTAACAGAACGGTTGTCAATGTGTGCACTCAACTTCCAGAGTTAAACCCGTGTGTGGATTCAGCAGTCTGCAAACACTTTCTCTGCAGAGTCCCAAAACAGGCGTTTTCAGCCCATTACCGGCATATGGAAGAAACAGCAGTCAGCACAGGGAAATATCTGCTTCTAAATCCAAAACGCAGTTATCTAACAGAACGGTTGTCAATGTGTACACTCAACTTCCAGAGTTAAACCCGTGTGTGGATTCAGCAGTCTGCAAACACTTTCTCTGCAGAGTCCCAAAACAGGCGTTTTCAGCCCATTACCGGAATATTGAAGAAACAGCAGTAAGCACAGGGAAATATCTGCTTCTAAATCCAAAACGCAGCTATCTAGCAGAACGGTTGTCAATGTGTGCACTCAACTTCCAGAGTTAAACCCGTGTGTGGATTCAGCAGTCTGCAAACTCTTTCTCTGCAGAGTCCCAAAACAGGCGTTTTCAGCCCATTACCGGCATATGGTTGAAACAGCAGTCAGCACAGGGAAATATCTGCTTCTAAATCCAAAACGCAGCTATCTAACAGAACGGTTGTCAATGTGTGCACTCAACTTCCAGAGTTAAACCCGTGTGTGGATTCAGCAGTCTGCAAACACTTTCTCTGCAGAGTCCCAAAACAGGCGTTTTCAGCCCATTACCGGCATATGGAAGAAACAGCAGTAAGCACAGGGAAATATCTGCTTCTAAATCCAAAACGCAGCTATCTAACAGAACGGTTGTCAATGTGTGCACTCAACTTCCAGAGTTAAACCCGTTTGTGGATTCAGCAGTCTGCAAACACTTTCTCTGCAGAGTCCCAAAACAGGCGTTTTCAGCCCATTACCGGAATATGGAAGAAACAGCAGTAAGCACAGGGAAATATCTGCTTCTAAATCCAAAACGCAGCTATCTAGCAGAACGGTTGTCAATGTGTGCACTCAACTTCCAGAGTTAAACCCGTGTGTGGATTCAGCAGTCTGCAAACACTTACTCTGCAGAGTCCCAAAACAGGCGTTTTCAGCCCATTACCGGCATATGGAAGAAACAGCAGTAAGCACAGGCAAATATCTGCTTCTAAATCCAAAACGCAGCTATCTAGCAGAACGGTTTTCAAAGTGTGCACTCAACTTCCAGAGTTAAACCCGTGTGTGGATTCAGCAGTCTGCAAACACTTTCTCTGCAGAGTCCCAAAACAGGCGTTTTCAGCCAATTACCGGCATATGGAAGAAACAGCAGTAAGCACAGGGAAATATCTGCTTCTAAATACAAAACGCAGCTATCTAACAGAACGGTTGTCAATGTGTGCACTCAACTTCCAGAGTTAAACCCGTGTGTGGATTCAGCAATCTGCAAACACTTTCTCTGCAGAGTCCCCAAACAGGCGTTTTCAGCCCATTACCGGCATATGGAAGAAACAGCAGTAAGCCCAGGGAAATATCTGCTTCTAAATGCAAAACGCAGCTATCTAGCAGAACGGTTGTCAATGTGTGCACTCAACTTCCAGAGTTAAACCCGTGTGTGGATTCAGCAGTCTGCAAAAACTTTCCCTGCAGAGTCCCAAAACAGGCGTTTTCAGCCCATTACCGGCATATGGAAGAAACAGCAGTCAGCACAGGGAAATATCTGCTTCTAAATCCAAAACGCAGCTATCTAACAGAACGGTTGTCAATGTGTGCACTCAACTTCCAGAGTTAAACCCGTGTGTGGATTCAGCAGTCTGCAAACACTTTCTCTGCAGAGTCCCAAAACAGGCGTTTTCAGCCCATTACCGGCATATGGAAGAAACAGCTGTAAGCACAGGGAAATATCTGCTTCTAAATCCAAAACGCAGCTATCTAACAGAACGGCTGTCAATGTGTGCACTCAACTTCCAGAGTTAAACCCGTGTGTGGATTCAGCAGTCTGCAAACCCTTTCTCTGCAGAGTCCCAAAACAGGCGTTTTCAGCCCATTACCGGCATATGGAAGAAACAGCAGTCAGCACAGTGAAATATCTGCTTCTAAATCCAAAACGCAGCTATCTAACAGGACGGTTGTCAATTTGTGCACTCAAGTTCCAGAGTTAAACCCGTGTGTGGATTCAGCAGTCTGCAAACACTTTCTCTACAGAGTCCCAAAACAGGCGTTTTCAGCCCGTTACCGGCATATGAAAGAAACAGCTGTAAGCAGAGGGAAATATCTGCTTCTAAATCCAAAACGCAGCTATCTAACAGAACGGTTGTCAATGTGTGCACTCAACTTCCAGAGTTAAACCCGTGTGTGGATTCAGCAGTCTGCAAACACTTTCGCTGCAGAGTCCCAAAACAGGCGTTTTCAGCACTTTACCGGCATATGGAAGAAACAGTAGTAAGCCCAGGGAAATATCTGCTTCTAAATCCAAAACGCAGCTATCTAACAGAACGGTTGTCAATGTGTGCACTCAACTTCCAGAGTTAAACCCGTGTGTGGATTCAGCAGTCTGCAAACACTTTCTCTGCAGAGTCCCAAAACAGGCGTTTTCAGCCCATTACCGGCATATGGAAGAAACAGCAGTCAGCACAGGGAAATATCTGCTTCTAAATCCAAAACGCAGCTATCTAACAGAACGGTTGTCAATGTGTGCACTCAACTTCCAGAGTTAAACCCGTTTGTGGATTCAGCAGTCTGCAAACACTTTCTCTGCAGAGTCCCAAAGCAGGCGTTTTCAGCCCGTTACCGGCATATGGAAGAAACAGCTGTAAGCACAGGGAAATATCTGCTTCTAAATCCAAAACGCAGCTATCTAACAGAACGGTTGTCAATGTGTGCACTCAATTTCCAGAGTTAAACCCGTTTGTGGATTCAGCAGTCTGCAAACACTTTCTCTGCAGAGTCCCAAAACAGGCGTTTTCAGCCCATTACCGGCATATGGAAGAAACAGCAGTCAGCACAGGGAAATATCTGCTTCTAAATCCAAAACGCAGCTATCTAACAGAACGGTTGTCAATGTGTGCACTCAACTTCCAGAGTTAAACCCGTGTGTGGATTCAGCAGTCTGCAAACACTTTCTCTGCAGAGTCCCAAAACAGGCGTTTTCAGCCCATTACCGGCAAATGGAAGAAACAGCAGTCAGCACAGGGAAATATCTGCTTCTAAATCCAAAACGCAGCTATCTAACAGAACGGTTGTCAATGTGTGCACTCTACTTCCAGAGTTAAACCCGTGTGTGGATTCAGCAGTCTGCAGACACTTTCTCTGCAGAGTCCAAAAGCAGGCGTTTTCAGCCCATTACCGGAATATGGAAGAAACAGCAGTAAGCACAGGGAAACACCTGCATCTAAATCCAAAACGCAGCTATCTAAAAGAACGGTTGTCAATGTGTGAACTCAACTTCCAGAGTTAAACCCGTTTGTGGATTCAGCAGTCTGCAAACACTTTCTCTGCAGAGTCCCAAAACAGGTGTTTTCAGCCCATTACCGGCATATGGAAGAAACAGCAGTAAGCACAGGGAAATATCTGCTTCTAAATCCAAAACGCAGCTATCTAACAGAACGGTTGTCAATGTGTGCACTCAACTTCCAGAGTTAAACCCGTGTGTGGATTCAGCAGTCTGCAAACACTTTCTCTGCAGAGTCCCAAAACAGGCGTCTTCAGCTCGTTACCGGCATATGGAAGAAACAGCTGTAAGCACAGGGAAATATCTGCTTCTAAATCCAAAACGCAGCTATCTAACAGAACGGTTGTCAATGTGTGCACTCAACTTCCAGAGTTAAACCCGTGTGTGGATTCAGCAATCTGCAAACACTTTCTCTGCAGAGTCCCAAAACAGGCGTTTTCAGCCCATTACCGGCATATGGAAGAAACAGCAGTAAGCACAGGGAAATATCTGCTCCTAAATCTTAAACGCAGCTATCTAGCAGAACGGTTGTCAAAGTGTGCACTCAACTTCCAGAGTTAAACCCGTGTGTGGATTCAGCAGTCTGCAAACACTTTCTCTGCAGAGTCCCAAAACAGGCGTTTTCAGCGCTTTACCGGCATATGGAAGAAACAGCAATCAGCACAGGGAAATATCTGCTTCTAAATCCAAAACGCAGCTATCTAACAGAACGGTTGTGAATGTGTGCACTCAACTTCCAGAGTTAAACCCGTGTGTGGATTCAGCAATCTGCAAACACTTTCTCTGCAGAGTCCCAAAACAGGCGTTTTCAGTCCATTACCGGCATATGGAGGAAACGGTAGTAAGCACAGGGAAATATCTGCTTCTAAATCCAAAACGCAGCAATCTAACAGAACGGTTGTCAATGTGTGCACTCAACTTCCATAGTTAAACCCGTGTGTGGATTCAGCAGTCTGCAAACACTTTCTCTGCAGAGTCCCAAAACAGGCGTTTTCAGCCCATTACCGGCATATGGAAGAAACAGCAGTCAGCACAGGGAAATATCTGCTTCTAAATCCAAAACGCAGCTATCTAACAGAACGGTTGTCAATGTGTGCACTCAACTTCCAGAGTTAAACCCGTGTGTGGATTCAGCAGTCTGCAAACACTTTCTCTGCAGAGTCCCAAAACAGGCGTTTTCAGCCCATTACCGGCATATGGAAGAAACAGCAGTAAGCCCAGGCAAATATCTGCTTCTAAATCCAAAACGCAGCTAT
The DNA here is from genome assembly GCF_030222135.1 of Aotus nancymaae. Lineage (NCBI taxonomy): Eukaryota > Metazoa > Chordata > Mammalia > Primates > Aotidae > Aotus > Aotus nancymaae. The sequence continues at coordinate 105,825 of NW_026988617.1, forward strand.
CTAGCAGAACGGTTGTCAAAGTGTGCACTCAACATCCCGAGTTAAACCCGTGTGTGGATTCAGCAGTCTGCAAACACTTTCTCTGCAGAGTCCCAAAAGAGGCGTTTTCAGCCCATTACCGGCATATGGAAGAAACAGCAGTAAGCACAGGGAAATATCTGCTTCTAAATCCAAAACGCAGCTATCTAACAGAACGGATGTCAATGTGTGCACTCAACTTCCAGAGTTAAACCCGTGTGTGGATTCAGCAGTCTTCAAACACTTACTCTGCAGAGTCCCAAAACAGGCGTTTTCAGCCCATTACCGGCATATGGAAGAAACAGCAGTAAGCCCAGGGAAATATCTGCTTCTAAATCCAAAACGCAGCTATCTAGCAGAACGGTTGTCAATGTGTGCACTCAACTTCCAGAGTTAAACCCGTGTGTGGATTCAGCAGTCTGCAAACACTTTCTCTGCAGCGTCCCAAAACAGGCGTTTTCAGCCCATTACCAGCATATGGAAGAAACAGCAGTAAGCCCAGGGAAATATCTGCTTCTAAATCCAAAACGCAGCTATCTAACAGAACGGTTGTCAATGTGTGCACTCAACTTCCAGAGTTAAACCCGTGTGTGGATTCAGCAGTCTGCAAACACTTTCTCTGCAGAGTCCCAAAACAGGCCTTTTCAGTCCATTACCGGCATATGGAAGAAACGGCAGTAAGCACAGGGAAATATCTGCTTCTAAATCCAAAACGCAGCAATCTAACAGAACGGTTGTCAATGTGTGCACTCAACTTCCAGAGTTAAACCCGTGTGTGGATTCAGCAATCTGCAAACACTTTCTCTGCAGAGTCCCAAAACAGGCCTTTTCAGTCCATTACCGGCATATGGAAGAAACGGCAGTAAGCACAGGGAAATATCTGCTTCTAAATCCAAAACGCAGCAATCTAACAGAACGGTTGTCAATGTGTGCACTCAACTTCCAGAGTTAAACCCGTGTGTGGATTCAGCAGTCTGCAAACACTTTCTCTGCAGAGTCCCAAAACAGGCGTTTTCAGCCCATTACCGGCATATGGAAGAAACAGCAGTAAGCACAGGGAAATATCTGCTTCTAAATCCAAAACGCAGCTATCTAACAGAACGGTTGTCAATGTCTGCACTCAACTTCCAGAGTTAAACCCGTGTGTGGATTCAGCAGTCTGCAAACACTTTCTCTGCAGAGTCCCAAAACAGGCGTTTTCAGCCCATTACCGGCATATGGAAGAAACAGCAGTAAGCCCAGGCAAATATCTGCTTCTAAATCCAAAACGCAGCTATCTAACAGAACGGTTGTCAAAGTGTGCACTCAACTTCCAGAGTTAAACCCGTGTGTGGATTCAGCAGTCTGCAAACACTTTCTCTGCAGAGTCCCAAAACAGGCGTTTTCAGCCCATTACCGGCATATGGAAGAAACAGCAGTAAGCCCAGGGAAATATCTGCTTCTAAATCCAAAACGCAGCTATCTAACAGAACGGTTGTCAATGTGTGCACTCAACTACCAGAGTTAAACCCGTGTGTGGATTCAGCAATCTTCAAACACTTTCTCTGCAGAGTACCAAAACAGGCGTTTTCAGCCCATTACCGGCATATGGAAGAAACAGCAGTAAGCCCAGGGAAATATCTGCTTCTAAATCCAAAACGCAGCTATCTAGCAGAACGGTTGTCAATGTGTGCGCGCAACTTCCAGAGTTAAACCCGTGTGTGGATTCAGCAGTCTGCAAACACTTTCTCTGCAGAGTCCCAAAACAGGCGTTTTCAGCCCATTACCAGCATATGGAAGAAACAGCAGTAAGCCCAGGGAAATATCTGCTTCTAAATCCAAAACGCAGCTATCTAACAGAACGGTTGTCAATGTGTGCACTCAACTTCCAGAGTTAAACCCGTGTGTGGATTCAGCAGTCTGCAAACACTTTCTCTGCAGAGTCCCAAAACAGGCGTTTTCAGCCCATTACCGGCATATGGAAGAAACAGCAGTAAGCACAGGGAAATATCTGCTTCTAAATCCAAAACGCAGCTATCTAACAGAACGGTTGTCAATGTGTGCACTCAACTTCCAGAGTTAAACCCGTGTGTGGATTCAGCAGTCTGCAAACACTTTCTCTGCAGAGTCCCAAAAGAGGCGTTTTCAGCCCATTACCGGCATATGGAAGAAACAGCAGTCAGCACAGGGAAATATCTGCTTCTATATCCAAAACGCAGCTATCTAACAGAACGGTTGTCAATGTGTGCACTCAACTTCCAGAGTTAAACCCGTTTGTGGATTCAGCAGTCTGCAAACACTTTCTCTGCAGAGTCCCAAAACAGGCGTTTTCAGCCCGTTACCGGCATATGGAAGAAACAGCTGTAAGCACAGGGAAATATCTGCTTCTAAATCCAAAACGCAGCTATCTAACAGAACGGTTGTCAATGTGTGCACTCAACTTCCAGAGTTAAACCCGTGTGTGGATTCAGCAGTCTGCAAACACTTTCTCTGCAGAGTCCCAAAGCAGGCGTTTTCAGCCCATTACCGGCATATGGAAGAAACAGCAGTCAGCACAGGGAAATATCTGCTTCTAAGTCCAAAACGCAGCGATCTAACAGAACGGTTGTCAATGTGTGCACTCAACTTCCAGAGTTAAACCCGTGTGTGGATTCAGCAGTCTGCAAACACTTTCTCTGCAGAGTCCCAAAACTGGCGTTTTCAGCCCATTACCGGAATATGGAAGAAACAGCAGTAAGCACAGGGAAATATCTGCTTCTAAATCCAAAACGCAGCTATCTAACAGAACGGTTGTCAATGTGTGCACTCAACTTCCAGAGTTAAACCCGTGTGTGGATTCAGCAGTCTGCAAACACTTTCTCTGCAGAGTCCCAAAACAGGCGTTTTCAGCCCATTACCGGCATATGGAAGAAACAGCTGTAAGCACAGGGAAATATCTGCTTCTAAATTCAAAAAGCAGCTATCTAACAGAACGGCTGTCAATGTGTGCACTCAACTTCCAGAGTTAAACCCGTGTGTGGATTCAGCAGTCTGCAAACACTTTCTCTGCAGAGTCCCAAAACAGGCGTTTTCAGCCCATTACCGGCATATGGATGAAACAGCAGTCAGCACAGGGAAATATCTGCTTCTAAATCCAAAACGCAGCTATCTAACAGAACGGTTGTCAATGTGTGCACTCAACTTCCAGAGTTAAACCCGTTTGTGGATTCAGCAGTCTGCAAACACTTTCTCTGCAGAGTCCCAAAACAGGCGTTTTCAGCCCATTACCGGCATATGGAAGAAACAGCAGTAAGCACAGGGAAATATCTGCTTCTAAATCCAAAACGCAGCTATCTAACAGAACGGTTGTCAATGTGTGCACTCAACTTCCAGAGTTAAACCCGTGTGTGGATTCAGCAGTCTGCAAACACTTTCTCCGCAGAGTCCCAAAACAGGCGTTTTCAGCCCATTACTGGCATATGGAAGAAACAGCAGTAAGCCCAGGCAAATATCTGCTTCTAAATCCAAAACGCAGCTATCTAGCAGAACGGTTGTCAAAGTGTGCACTCAACTTCCAGAGTTAAACCCGTGTGTGGATTCAGCAGTCTGCAAACACTTTCTCTGCAGAGTCCCAAAACAGGCGTTTTCAGCCCATTACCGGCATATGGAAGAAACAGCAGTAAGCACAGGGAAATATCTGCTTCTAAATCCAAAACGCAGCTATCTAACAGAACGGTTGTCAATGTGTGCACTCAACTTCCAGAGTTAAACCCGTGTGTGGATTCAGCAATCTGCAAACACTTTCTCTGCAGAGTCCCAAAACAGGCGTTTTCAGCCCATTACCGGCTTATGGAAGAAACAGCAGTAAGCCCAGGGAAATATCTGCTTCTAAATCCAAAACGCAGCTATCTAGCAGAACGGTTGTCAATGTGTGCACTCAACTTCCAGAGTTAAACCCGTGTGTGGATTCAGCAGTCTGCAAACACTTTCTCTGCAGAGTCCCAAAACAGGCGTTTTCAGCCCATTACCGGCATATGGAAGAAACAGCAGTAAGCACAGGGAAATATCTGCTTCTAAATCCAAAACGCAGCTATCTAACAGAACGGTTGTCAATGTGTGCACTCAACTTCCAGAGTTAAACCCGTGTGTGGATTCAGCAATCTGCAAACACTTTCTCTGCAGAGTCCCAAAACAGGCGTTTTCAGCCCATTACCGGCATATGGAAGAAACAGCAGTAAGCCCAGGGAAATATCTGCTTCTAAATCCAAAACGCAGCTATCTAGCAGAACGGTTGTCAATGTGTGCACTCAACTTCCAGAGTTAAACCCGTGTGTGGATTCAGCAGTCTGCAAACACTTTCTCTGCAGAGTCCCAAAACAGGCGTTTCAGCCCATTACCGGCATATGGAAGAAACAGCAGTCAGCACAGGGAAATATCTGCTTCTAAATACAAAACGCAGCTATCTAACAGAACGGTTGTCAATGTGTGCACTCAACTTCCAGAGTTAAACCCGTGTGTGGATTCAGCAGTCTGCAAACACTTTCTCTGCAGAGTCCCAAAACAGGCGTTTTCAGCCCATTACCGGCATATGGAGGAAACAGCAGTAAGCACAGGGAAATATCTGCTTCTAAATCCAAAACGCAGCTATCTAACAGAACGGTTGTCAATGTGTGCACTCAACTTCCAGAGTTAAACCCGTGTGTGGATTCAGCAGTCTGCAAACACTTTCTCTGCAGAGTCCCAAAACAGGCGTTTTCAGCCCATTACCGGCATATGGAAAAACAGCAGTCAGCACAGGGAAATATCTGCTTCTAAATCCAAAACGCAGCTATCTAACAGAACGGTTGTCAATGTGTGCACTCAACTTCCAGAGTTAAACCCGTGTGTGGATTCAGCAGTCTGCAAACACTTTCTCTGCAGAGTCCCAAAACAGGCGTTTTCAGCCCGTTACCGGCATATGGAAGAAACAGCTGTAAGCACAGGGAAATATCTGCTTCTAAATCCAAAACGCAGCTATCTAACAGAACGGTTGTCAATGTGTGCACTCAACTTCCAGAGTTAAACCCGTGTGTGGATTCAGCAGTCTGCAAACACTTTCTCTGCAGAGTCCCAAAACAGGCGTTTTCAGCCCATTACCGCCATATGGATGAAACAGCAGTCAGCACAGGGAAATATCTGCTTCTAAATCCAAAACGCAGCTATCTAACAGAACGGTTGTTAATGTGTACACTCAACTTCCAGAGTTAAACCCGTGTGTGGATTCAGCAGTCTGCAAACACTTTCTCTGCAGAGTCCCAAAACAGGCGTTTTCAGCCCATTACCGGCATATGGAAGAAACAGCAGTCAGCACAGGGAAATATCTGCTTCTAAATCCAAAACGCAGCTATCTAACAGAACGGTTGTCAATGTGTGCATTCAACTTCCAGAGTTAAACCCGTGTGGGGATTCAGCAGTCTGCAAACACTTTCTCTGCAGAGTCCCAAAACAGGCGTTTTCAGCCCATTACCGGCATATGGAAGAAACAGCAGTAAGCACAGGGAAATATCTGCTTCTAAATCCAAAACGCAGCTATCTAACAGAACGGTTGTCAATGTGTGCACTCAACTTCCAGAGTTAAACCCGTGTGTGGATTCAGCAGTCTGCAAACTCTTTCTCTGCAGAGTCCCAAAACAGGCGTTTTCAGCCCATTACCGGCATATGGAAGAATCAGCAGTCAGCACAGGGAAATATCTGCTTCTAAATCCAAAACAGCTATCTAACAGAACGGTTGTCAATGTGTGCACTCAACTTCCAGAGTTAAACCCGTGTGTGGATTCAGCAGTCTGCAAACACTTTCTCTGCAGAGTCCCAAAACAGGCGTTTTCAGCCCATTACCCGGCATATGGAAGAAACAGCAGTAAGCCCAGGGAAATATCTGCTTCTAAATCCAAAACGCAGCTATCTAACAGAACGGTTGTCAATGTGTGCACTCAACTTCCAGAGTTAAACCCGTGTGTGGATTCAGCAGTCTGCAAACACTTTCTCTGCAGAGTCCCAAAACAGGCGTTTTCAGCCCATTACCGGCATATGGAAGAAACAGCAGTCAGCACAGGGAAATATCTGCTTCTAAATCCAAAACGCAGCTATCTAACAGAACGGTTGTCAATGTGTGCACTCAACTTCCAGAGTTAAACCCGTGTGTGGATTCAGCAGTCTGCAAACACTTTCTCTGCAGAGTCCCAAAGCAGGCGTTTTCAGCCCGTTACCCGGCATATGGAAAGAAACAGCAGTAAGCACAGGGAAATATCTGCTTCTAAATCCAAAACGCAGCTATCTAACAGAACGGTTGTCAATGTGTGCACTCAATTTCCAGAGTTAAACCCGTGTGTGGATTCAGCAGTCTGCAAACACTTTCTCTGCAGAGTCCCAAACAGGCGTTTTCAGCCCATTACCGGCATATGGAAGAAACAGCTGTAAGCACAGGAAATATCTGCTCTAATCCAAAACGCAGCTATCTAACAGAACGGCTGTCAATGTGTGCACTCAACTTCCAGAGTTAAACCCGTGTGTGGATTCAGCAGTCTGCAAACACTTTCTCTGCAGAGTCCCAAAACAGGCGTTTTCAGCCCATTACCGCCATATGGATGAAACAGCAGTCAGCACAGGGAAATATCTGCTTCTAAATCCAAAACGCAGCTATCTAACAGAACGGTTGTCAATGTGTGCACTCAACTTCCAGAGTTAAACCCGTGTGTGATTCAGCAGTCTGCAAACACTTTCTCTGCAGAGTCCCAAAACAGGCGTTTTCAGCCCATTACCGGCATATGGAAGAAACAGCAGTAAGCACAGGGAAATATCTGCTTCTAAATCCAAAACGCAGCTATCTAACAGAACGGTTGTCAATGTGTGCACTCAACTTCCAGAGTTAAACCCGTGTGTGGATTCAGCAGTCTGCAAACACTTTCTCTGCAGAGTCCCAAAACAGGCGTTTTCAGCCCATTACTGGCATATGGAAGAAACAGCAGTAAGCCCAGGCAAATATCTGCTTCTAAATCCAAAACGCAGCTATCTAGCAGAACGGTTGTCAAAGTGTGCACTCAACTTCCAGAGTTAAACCCGTGTGTGGATTCAGCAGTCTGCAAACACTTTCTCTGCAGAGTCCCAAAACAGGCGTTTTCAGCCCATTACCGGCATATGGAAGAAACAGCAGTAAGCACAGGGAAATATCTGCTTCTAAATCCAAAACGCAGCTATCTAACAGAACGGTTGTCAATGTGTGCACTCAACTTCCAGAGTTAAACCCGTGTGTGGATTCAGCAATCTGCAAACACATTCTCTGCAGAGTCCCAAAACAGGCGTTTTCAGCCCATTACCCGCATATGGAAGAAACAGCAGTAAGACCAGGGAAATATCTGCTTCTAAATCCAAAACGCAGCTATCTAGCAGAACGGTTGTCAATGTGTGCACTCAACTTCCAGAGTTAAACCCGTGTGTGGATTCAGCAGTCTGCAAACACTTTCTCTGCAGAGTCCCAAAACAGGCGTTTTCAGCCCATTACCGGCATATGGAAGAAACAGCAGTAAGCACAGGGAAATATCTGCTTCTAAATACAAAACGCAGCTATCTAACAGAACGGTTGTCAATGTGTGCACTCAACTTCCAGAGTTAAACCCGTGTGTGGATTCAGCAATCTGCAAACACTTTCTCTGCAGAGTCCCAAAACAGGCGTTTTCAGCCCATTACCGGCATATGGAAGAAACAGCAGTAAGCCCAGGGAAATATCTGCTTCTAAATCCAAAACGCAGCTATATAGCAGAACGGTTGTCAATGTGTGCACTCAACTTCCAGAGTTAAACCCGTGTGTGGATTCAGCAGTCTGCAAACACTTTCTCTGCAGAGTCCCAAAACAGGCGTTTTCAGCCCATTACCGGCATATGGAAGAAACAGCAGTCAGCACAGGGAAATATCTGCTTCTAAATACAAAACGCAGCTATCTAACAGAACGGTTGTCAATGTGTGCACTCAACTTCCAGAGTTAAACCCGTGTGTGGATTCAGCAGTCTGCAAACACTTTCTCTGCAGAGTCCCAAAACAGGCGTTTTCAGCCCATTACCGGCATATGGAAGAAACAGCAGTAAGCCCAGGGAAATATCTGCTTCTAAATCCAAAACGCAGCTATCTAACAGAACGGTTGTCAATGTGTGCACTCAACTTCCAGAGTTAAACCCGTGTGTGGATTCAGCAGTCTGCAAACACTTTCTCTGCAGAGTCCCAAAACAGGCGTTTTCAGCCCATTACCGGCATATGGAAGAAACAGCAGTCAGCACAGGGAAATATCTGCTTCTAAATCCAAAACGCAGCTATCTAACAGAACGGTTGTCAATGTGTGCACTCAACTTCCAGAGTTAAACCCGTGTGTGGATTCAGCAGTCTGCAAACACTTTCTCTGCAGAGTCCCAAAGCAGGCGTTTTCAGCCCGTTACCGGCATATGGAAGAAACAGCAGTAAGCACAGGGAAATATCTGCTTCTAAATCCAAAACGCAGCTATCTAACAGAACGGTTGTCAATGTGTGCACTCAATTTCCAGAGTTAAACCCGTGTGTGGATTCAGCAGTCTGCAAACACTTTCTCTGCAGAGTCCCAAAACAGGCGTTTTCAGCCCATTACCGGCATATGGAAGAAACAGCTGTAAGCACAGGGAAATATCTGCTTCTAAATCCAAAACGCAGCTATCTAACAGAACGGCTGTCAATGTGTGCACTCAACTTCCAGAGTTAAACCCGTGTGTGGATTCAGCAGTCTGCAAACACTTTCTCTGCAGAGTCCCAAAACAGGCGTTTTCAGCCCATTACCGCCATATGGATGAAACAGCAGTCAGCACAGGGAAATATCTGCTTCTAAATCCAAAACGCAGCTATCTAACAGAACGGTTGTCAATGTGTGCACTCAACTTCCAGAGTTAAACCCGTGTGTGGATTCAGCAGTCTGCAAACACTTTCTCTGCAGAGTCCCAAAACAGGCGTTTTCAGCCCATTACCGGCATATGGAAGAAACAGCAGTAAGCACAGGGAAATATCTGCTTCTAAATCCAAAACGCAGCTATCTAACAGAACGGTTGTCAATGTGTGCACTCAACTTCCAGAGTTAAACCCGTGTGTGGATTCAGCAGTCTGCAAACACTTTCTCTGCAGAGTCCCAAAACAGGCGTTTTCAGCCCATTACTGGCATATGGAAGAAACAGCAGTAAGCCCAGGCAAATATCTGCTTCTAAATCCAAAACGCAGCTATCTAGCAGAACGGTTGTCAAAGTGTGCACTCAACTTCCAGAGTTAAACCCGTGTGTGGATTCAGCAGTCTGCAAACACTTTCTCTGCAGAGTCCCAAAACAGGCGTTTTCAGCCCATTACCGGCATATGGAAGAAACAGCAGTAAGCACAGGGAAATATCTGCTTCTAAATCCAAAACGCAGCTATCTAACAGAACGGTTGTCAATGTGTGCACTCAACTTCCAGAGTTAAACCCGTGTGTGGATTCAGCAATCTGCAAACACATTCTCTGCAGAGTCCCAAAACAGGCGTTTTCAGCCCATTACCCGCATATGGAAGAAACAGCAGTAAGACCAGGGAAATATCTGCTTCTAAATCCAAAACGCAGCTATCTAGCAGAACGGTTGTCAATGTGTGCACTCAACTTCCAGAGTTAAACCCGTGTGTGGATTCAGCAGTCTGCAAACACTTTCTCTGCAGAGTCCCAAAACAGGCGTTTTCAGCCCATTACCGGCATATGGAAGAAACAGCAGTAAGCACAGGGAAATATCTGCTTCTAAATACAAAACGCAGCTATCTAACAGAACGGTTGTCAATGTGTGCACTCAACTTCCAGAGTTAAACCCGTGTGTGGATTCAGCAATCTGCAAACACTTTCTCTGCAGAGTCCCAAAACAGGCGTTTTCAGCCCATTACCGGCATATGGAAGAAACAGCAGTAAGCCCAGGGAAATATCTGCTTCTAAATCCAAAACGCAGCTATATAGCAGAACGGTTGTCAATGTGTGCACTCAACTTCCAGAGTTAAACCCGTGTGTGGATTCAGCAGTCTGCAAACACTTTCTCTGCAGAGTCCCAAAACAGGCGTTTTCAGCCCATTACCGGCATATGGAAGAAACAGCAGTCAGCACAGGGAAATATCTGCTTCTAAATACAAAACGCAGCTATCTAACAGAACGGTTGTCAATGTGTGCACTCAACTTCCAGAGTTAAACCCGTGTGTGGATTCAGCAGTCTGCAAACACTTTCTCTGCAGAGTCCCAAAACAGGCGTTTTCAGCCCATTACCGGCATATGGAAGAAACAGCAGTCAGCACAGGGAAATATCTGCTTCTAAATCCAAAACGCAGCTATCTAACAGAACGGTTGTCAATGTGTGCACTCAACTTCCAGAGTTAAACCCGTGTGTGGATTCAGCAGTCTGCAAACACTTTCTCTGCAGAGTCCCAAAACAGGCGTTTTCAGCCCATTACCGGCATATGGAAAAACAGCAGTCAGCACAGGGAAATATCTGCTTCTAAATCCAAAACGCAGCTATCTAACAGAACGGTTGTCAATGTGTGCACTCAACTTCCAGAGTTAAACCCGTGTGTGGATTCAGCAGTCTGCAAACACTTTCTCTGCAGAGTCCCAAAACAGGCGTTTTCAGCCCGTTACCGGCATATGGAAGAAACAGCTGTAAGCACAGGGAAATATCTGCTTCTAAATCCAAAACGCAGCTATCTAACAGAACGGTTGTCAATGTGTGCACTCAACTTCCAGATTTAAACCCGTGTGTGGATTCAGCAGTCTGCAAACACTTTCTCTGCAGAGTCCCAAAACAGGCGTTTTCAGCCCATTACCGGCATATGGAAGAAACAGCAGTCAGCACAGGGAAATATCTGCTTCTAAATCCAAAACGTAGCTATCTAACAGAACGGTTGTTAATGTGTACACTCAACTTCCAGAGTTAAACCCGTGTGTGGATTCAGCAGTCTGCAAACACTTTCTCTGCAGAGTCCCAAAACAGGCGTTTTCAGCCCATTACCGGCATATGGAAGAAACAGCAGTCAGCACAGGGAAATATCTGCTTCTAAAACCAAAACGCAGCTATCTAACAGAACGGTTGTCAATGTGTGCACTCAACTTCCAGAGTTAAACCCGTGTGGGGATTCAGCAGTCTGCAAACACTTTCTCTGCAGAGTCCCAAAACAGGCGTTTTCAGCCCATTACCGGCATATGGAAGAAACAGCAGTAAGCACAGGGAAATATCTGCTTCTAAAACCAAAACGCAACTATCTAACAGAACGGTTGTCAATGTGTGCACTCAACTTCCAGAGTTAAACCCGTGTGTGGATTCAGCAGTCTGCAAACTCTTTCTCTGCAGAGTCCCAAAACAGGCGTTTTCAGCCCATTACCGGCATATGGAAGAAACAGCAGTCAGCACAGGGAAATATCTGCTTCTAAATCCAAAACGCAGCTATCTAACAGAACGGTTGTCAATGTGTGCACTCAACTTCCAGAGTTAAACCCGTGTGTGGATTCAGCAGTCTGCAAACACTTTCTCTGCGGAGTCCCAAAGCAGGCGTTTTCAGCCCGTTACCGGCATATGGAAGAAACAGCTGTAAGCACAGGGAAATATCTGCTTCTAAATCCAAAACGCAGCTATCTAACAGAACGATTGTCACTGTGTGCACTCAACTTTCAGAGTTAAACCCGTGTGTGGATTCAGCAGTCTGCAAACACTTTCTCTGCAGAGTCCCAAAACAGGCGTTTTCAGCCCATTACCGGCATATGGAAGAAACAGCAGTCAGCACAGGGAAATATCTGCTTCTAAATCCAAAACACAGCTATCTAACAGAACGGTTGTCAATGTGTGCACTCAACTTCCAGAGTTAAACCCGTGTGTGGATTCAGCAATCTGCAAACACTTTCTCTGCAGAGTCCCAAAACAGGCGTTTTCAGCCCATTACCGGCTTATGGAAGAAACAGCAGTAAGCCCAGGGAAATATCTGCTTCTAAATCCAAAACGCAGCTATCTAGCAGAACGGTTGTCAATGTGTGCACTCAACTTCCAGAGTTAAACCCGTGTGTGGATTCAGCAGTCTGCAAACACTTTCTCTGCAGAGTCCCAAAACAGGCGTTTTCAGCCCATTACCGGCATATGGAAGAAACAGCAGTAAGCACAGGGAAATATCTGCTTCTAAATCCAAAACGCAGCTATCTAACAGAACGGTTGTCAATGTGTGCACTCAACTTCCAGAGTTAAACCCGTGTGTGGATTCAGCAATCTGCAAACACTTTCTCTGCAGAGTCCCAAAACAGGCGTTTTCAGCCCATTACCGGCATATGGAAGAAACAGCAGTAAGCCCAGGGAAATATCTGCTTCTAAATCCAAAACGCAGCTATCTAGCAGAACGGTTGTCAATGTGTGCACTCAACTTCCAGAGTTAAACCCGTGTGTGGATTCAGCAGTCTGCAAACACTTTCTCTGCAGAGTCCCAAAACAGGTGTTTTCAGCCCATTACCGGCATATGGAAGAAACAGCAGTCAGCACAGGGAAATATCTGCTTCTAAATACAAAACGCAGCTATCTAACAGAACGGTTGTCAATGTGTGCACTCAACTTCCAGAGTTAAACCCGTGTGTGGATTCAGCAGTCTGCAAACACTTTCTCTGCAGAGTCCCAAAACAGGCGTTTTCAGCCCATTACCGGCATATGGAAGAAACAGCAGTAAGCACAGGGAAATATCTGCTTCTAAATCCAAAACGCAGCTATCTAACAGAACGGTTGTCAATGTGTGCACTCAACTTCCAGAGTTAAACCCGTGTGTGGATTCAGCAGTCTGCAAACACTTTCTCTGCAGAGTCCCAAAACAGGCGTTTTCAGCCCATTACCGGCATATGGAAAAACAGCAGTCAGCACAGGGAAATATCTGCTTCTAAATCCAAAACGCAGCTATCTAACAGAACGGTTGTCAATGTGTGCACTCAACTTCCAGAGTTAAACCCGTGTGTGGATTCAGCAGTCTGCAAACACTTTCTCTGCAGAGTCCCAAAACAGGCGTTTTCAGCCCGTTACCGGCATATGGAAGAAACAGCTGTAAGCACAGGGAAATATCTGCTTCTAAATCCAAAACGCAGCTATCTAACAGAACGGTTGTCAATGTGTGCACCGAACTTCCAGAGTTAAACCCGTGTGTGGATTCAGCAGTCTGCAAACACTTTCTCTGCAGAGTCCCAAAACAGGCGTTTTCAGCCCATTACCGGCATATGGAAGAAACAGCAGTCAGCACAGGGAAATATCTGCTTCTAAATCCAAAACGCAGCTATCTAACAGAACGGTTGTTAATGTGTACACTCAATTTCCAGAGTTAAACCCGTGTGTGGATTCAGCAGTCTGCAAACACTTTCTCTGCAGAGTCCCAAAACAGGCGTTTTCAGCCCATTACCGGCATATGGAAGAAACAGCAGTCAGCACAGGGAAATATCTGCTTCTAAATCCAAAACGCAGCTATCTAACAGAACGGTTGTCAATGTGTGCATTCAACTTCCAGAGTTAAACCCGTGTGGGGATTCAGCAGTCTGCAAACACTTTCTCTGCAGAGTCCCAAAACAGGCGTTTTCAGCCCATTACCGGCATATGGAAGAAACAGCAGTAACCACAGGGAAATATCTGCTTCTAAATCCAAAACGCAGCTATCTAACAGAACGGTTGTCAATGTGTGCACTCAACTTCCAGAGTTAAACCCGTGTGTGGATTCAGCAGTTTGCAAACTCTTTCTCTGCAGAGTCCCAAAACAGGCGTTTTCAGCCCCTTACCGGCATATGGAAGAAACAGCAGTCAGCACAGGGAAATATCTGCTTCTAAATCCAAAACGCAGCTATCTAACAGAACGGTTGTCAATGTGTGCACTCAACTTCCAGAGTTAAACCCGTGTGTGGATTCAGCAGTCTGCAAACACTTTCTCTGCAGAGTCCCAAAACAGGCGTTTTCAGCCCATTACCGGCATATGGAAGAAACAGCAGTAAGCCCAGGGAAATATCTGCTTCTAAATCCAAAACGCAGCTATCTAACAGAACGGTTGTCAATGTGTGCACTCAACTTCCAGAGTTAAACCCGTGTGTGGATTCAGCAGTCTGCAAACACTTTCTCTGCAGAGTCCCAAAACAGGCGTTTTCAGCCCATTACCGGCATATGGAAGAAACAGCAGTCAGCACAGGGAAATATCTGCTTCTAAATCCAAAACGCAGCTATCTAACAGAACGGTTGTCAATGTGTGCACTCAACTTCCAGAGTTAAACCCGTGTGTGGATTCAGCAGTCTGCAAACACTTTCTCTGCAGAGTCCCAAAGCAGGCGTTTTCAGCCCATTACCGGCATATGGAAGAAACAGCTGTAAGCACAGGGAAATATCTGCTTCTAAATCCAAAACGCAGCTATCTAACAGAACGGTTGTCAATGTGTGCACTCAACTTCCAGAGTTAAACCCGTGTGTGGATTCAGCAGTCTGCAAACACTTTCTCTGCAGAGTCCCAAAACAGGCGTTTTCAGCCCATTACCGGCATATGGAAGAAACAGCTGTAAGCACAGGGAAATATCTGCTTCTAAATCCAAAACGCAGCTATCTAACAGAACGGCTGTCAATGTGTGCACTCAACTTCCAGAGTTAAACCCGTGTGTGGATTCAGCAGTCTGCAAACACTTTCTCTGCAGAGTCCCAAAACAGGCGTTTTCAGCCCATTACCGCCATATGGATGAAACAGCAGTCAGCACAGGGAAATATCTGCTTCTAAATCCAAAACGCAGCTATCTAACAGAACGGTTGTCAATGTGTGCACTCAACTTCCAGAGTTAAACCCGTGTGTGGATTCAGCAGTCTGCAAACACTTTCTCTGCAGAGTCCCAAAACAGGCGTTTTCAGCCCATTACCGGCATATGGAAGAAACAGCAGTAAGCACAGGGAAATATCTGCTTCTAAATCCAAAACGCAGCTATCTAACAGAACGGTTGTCAATGTGTGCACTCAACTTCCAGAGTTAAACCCGTGTGTGGATTCAGCAGTCTGCAAACACTTTCTCTGCAGAGTCCCAAAACAGGCGTTTTCAGCCCATTACTGGCATATGGAAGAAACAGCAGTAAGCCCAGGCAAATATCTGCTTCTAAATCCAAAACGCAGCTATCTAGCAGAACGGTTGTCAAAGTGTGCACTCAACTTCCAGAGTTAAACCCGTGTGTGGATTCAGCAGTCTGCAAACACTTTCTCTGCAGAGTCCCAAAACAGGCGTTTTCAGCCCATTACCGGCATATGGAAGAAACAGCAGTAAGCACAGGGAAATATCTGCTTCTAAATCCAAAACGCAGCTATCCAACAGAACGGTTGTCAATGTGTGCACTCAACTTCCAGAGTTAAACCCGTGTGTGGATTCAGCAATCTGCAAACACTTTCTCTGCAGAGTCCCAAAACAGGCGTTTTCAGCCCATTACCGGCATATGGAAGAAACAGCAGTAAGCCCAGGGAAATATCTGCTTCTAAATCCAAAACGCAGCTATCTAGCAGAACGGTTGTCAATGTGTGCACTCAACTTCCAGAGTTAAACCCGTGTGTGGATTCAGCAGTCTGCAAACACTTTCTCTGCAGAGTCCCAAAACAGGCGTTTTCAGCCCATTACCGGCATATGGAAGAAACAGCAGTAAGCACAGGGAAATATCTGCTTCTAAATACAAAACGCAGCTATCTAACAGAACGGTTGTCAATGTGTGCACTCAACTTCCAGAGTTAAACCCGTGTGTGGATTCAGCAATCTGCAAACACTTTCTCTGCAGAGTCCCAAAACAGGCGTTTTCAGCCCATTACCGGCATATGGAAGAAACAGCAGTAAGCACAGGGAAATATCTGCTTCTAAATCCAAAACGCAACTATCTAACAGAACGGTTGTCAATGTGTGCACTCAACTTCCAGAGTTAAACCCGTGTGTGGATTCAGCAGTCTGCAAACTCTTTCTCTGCAGAGTTCCAAAACAGGCGTTTTCAGCCCATTACCGGCATATGGAAGAAACAGCAGTAAGCCCAGGGAAATATCTGCTTCTAAATCCAAAACGCAGCTATCTAACAGAACGGTTGTCAATGTGTGCACTCAACTTCCAGAGTTAAACCCGTGTGTGGATTCAGCAGTCTGCAAACACTTTCTCTGCAGAGTCCCAAAACAGGCGTTTTCAGCCCATTACCGGCATATGGAAGAAACAGCAGTCAGCACAGGGAAATATCTGCTTCTAAATCGAAAACGCAGCTATCTAACAGAACGGTTGTCAATGTGTGCACTCAACTTCCAGAGTTAAACCCGTGTGTGGATTCAGCAGTCTGCAAACACTTTCTCTGCAGAGTCCCAAAGCAGGCGTTTTCAGCCCATTACCGGCATATGGAAGAAACAGCTGTAAGCACAGGGAAATATCTGCTTCTAAATCCAAAACGCAGCTATCTAACAGAACGGTTGTCAATGTGTGCACTCAACTTCCAGAGTTAAACCCGTGTGTGGATTCAGCAGTCTGCAAACACTTTCTCTGCAGAGTCCCAAAACAGGCGTTTTCAGCCCATTACCGGCATATGGAAGAAACAGCTGTAAGCACAGGGAAATATCTGCTTCTAAATCCAAAACGCAGCTATCTAACAGAACGGCTGTCAATGTGTGCACTCAACTTCCAGAGTTAAACCCGTGTGTGGATTCAGCAGTCTGCAAACACTTTCTCTGCAGAGTCCCAAAACAGGCGTTTTCAGCCCATTACCGCCATATGGATGAAACAGCAGTCAGCACAGGGAAATATCTGCTTCTAAATCCAAAACGCAGCTATCTAACAGAACGGTTGTCAATGTGTGCACTCAACTTCCAGAGTTAAACCCGTGTGTGGATTCAGCAGTCTGCAAACACTTTCTCTGCAGAGTCCCAAAACAGGCGTTTTCAGCCCATTACCGGCATATGGAAGAAACAGCAGTAAGCACAGGGAAATATCTGCTTCTAAATCCAAAACGCAGCTATCTAACAGAACGGTTGTCAATGTGTGCACTCAACTTCCAGAGTTAAACCCGTGTGTGGATTCAGCAGTCTGCAAACACTTTCTCTGCAGAGTCCCAAAACAGGCGTTTTCAGCCCATTACTGGCATATGGAAGAAACAGCAGTAAGCCCAGGCAAATATCTGCTTCTAAATCCAAAACGCAGCTATCTAGAAGAACGGTTGTCAAAGTGTGCACTCAACTTCCAGAGTTAAACCCGTGTGTGGATTCAGCAGTCTGCAAACACTTTCTCTGCAGAGTCCCAAAACAGGCGTTTTCAGCCCATTACCGGCATATGGAAGAAACAGCAGTAAGCACAGGGAAATATCTGCTTCTAAATCCAAAACGCAGCTATCCAACAGAACGGTTGTCAATGTGTGCACTCAACTTCCAGAGTTAAACCCGTGTGTGGATTCAGCAATCTGCAAACACTTTCTCTGCAGAGTCCCAAAACAGGCGTTTTCAGCCCATTACCGGCATATGGAAGAAACAGCAGTAAGCCCAGGGAAATATCTGCTTCTAAATCCAAAACGCAGCTATCTAGCAGAACGGTTGTCAATGTGTGCACTCAACTTCCAGAGTTAAACCCGTGTGTGGATTCAGCAGTCTGCAAACACTTTCTCTGCAGAGTCCCAAAACAGGCGTTTTCAGCCCATTACCGGCATATGGAAGAAACAGCAGTAAGCACAGGGAAATATCTGCTTCTAAATACAAAACGCAGCTATCTAACAGAACGGTTGTCAATGTGTGCACTCAACTTCCAGAGTTAAACCCGTGTGTGGATTCAGCAATCTGCAAACACTTTCTCTGCAGAGTCCCAAAACAGGCGTTTTCAGCCCATTACCGGCATATGGAAGAAACAGCAGTAAGCCCAGGGAAATATCTGCTTCTAAATCCAAAACGCAGCTATATAGCAGAACGGTTGTCAATGTGTGCACTCAACTTCCAGAGTTAAACCCGTGTGTGGATTCAGCAGTCTGCAAACACTTTCTCTGCAGAGTCCCAAAACAGGCGTTTTCAGCCCATTACCGGCATATGGAAGAAACAGCAGTCAGCACAGGGAAATATCTGCTTCTAAATCCAAAACGCAGCTATCTAACAGAACGGTTGTCAATGTGTGCACTCAACTTCCAGAGTTAAACCCGTGTGTGGATTCAGCAGTCTGCAAACACTTTCTGTGCAGAGTCCCAAAACAGGCGTTTTCAGCCCATTACCGGCATATGGAAGAAACAGCAGTAAGCACAGGGAAATATCTGCTTCTAAATACAAAACGAAGCTATCTAACAGAACGGTTGTCAATGTGTGCACTCAACTTCCAGAGTTAAACCCGTGTGTGGATTCAGCAGTCTGCAAACACTTTCTCTGCAGAGTCCCAAAACAGGCGTTTTCAGCCCATTACCGGCATATGGAAAAACAGCAGTCAGCACAGGGAAATATCTGCTTCTAAATCCAAAACGCAGCTATCTAACAGAACGGTTGTCAATGTGTGCACTCAACTTCCAGAGTTAAACCCGTGTGTGGATTCAGCAGTCTGCAAACACTTTCTCTGCAGAGTCCCAAAACAGGCGTTTTCAGCCCGTTACCGGCATATGGAAGAAACAGCTGTAAGCACAGGGAAATATCTGCTTCTAAATCCAAAACGCAGCTATCTAACAGAACGGTTGTCAATGTGTGCACTCAACTTCCAGAGTTAAACCCGTGTGTGGATTCAGCAGTCTGCAAACACTTTCTCTGCAGAGTCCCAAAACAGGCGTTTTCAGCCCATTACCGGCATATGGAAGAAACAGCAGTCAGCACAGGGAAATATCTGCTTCTAAATCCAAAACGTAGCTATCTAACAGAACGGTTGTTAATGTGTACACTCAACTTCCAGAGTTAAACCCGTGTGTGGATTCAGCAGTCTGCAAACACTTTCTCTGCAGAGTCCCAAAACAGGCGTTTTCAGCCCATTACCGGCATATGGAAGAAACAGCAGTCAGCACAGGGAAATATCTGCTTCTAAAACCAAAACGCAGCTATCTAACAGAACGGTTGTCAATGTGTGCACTCAACTTCCAGAGTTAATCCCGTGTGGGGATTCAGCAGTCTGCAAACACTTTCTCTGCAGAGTCCCAAAACAGGCGTTTTCAGCCCATTACCGGCATATGGAAGAAACAGCAGTAAGCACAGGGAAATATCTGCTTCTAAATCCAAAACGCAACTATCTAACAGAACGGTTGTCAATGTGTGCACTCAACTTCCAGAGTTAAACCCGTGTGTGGATTCAGCAGTCTGCAAACTCTTTCTCTGCAGAGTTCCAAAACAGGCGTTTTCAGCCCATTACCGGCATATGGAAGAAACAGCAGTCAGCACAGGGAAATATCTGCTTCTAAATCCAAAACGCAGCTATCTAACAGAACGGTTGTCAATGTGTGCACTCAACTTCCAGAGTTAAACCCGTGTGTGGATTCAGCAGTCTGCAAACACTTTCTCTGCAGAGTCCCAAAACAGGCGTTTTCAGCCCATTACCGGCATATGGAAGAAACAGCAGTAAGCACAGGGAAATATCTGCTTCTAAATCCAAAACGCAGCTATCTAACAAAACGGTTGTCAATGTGTGCACCGAACTTCCAGAGTTAAACCCGTGTGTGGATTCAGCAGTCTGCAAACACTTTCTCTGCAGAGTCCCAAAACAGGCGTTTTCAGCCCATTACCGGCATATGGAAGAAACAGCAGTAAGCACAGGGAAATATCTGCTTCTAAATCCAAAACGCAGCTATCTAACAGAACGGCTGTCAATGTGTGCACTCAACTTCCAGAGTTAAACCCGTGTGTGGATTCAGCAGTCTGCAAACACTTTCTCTGCAGAGTCCCAAAACAGGCGTTTTCAGCCCATTACCGGCATATGGATGAAACAGCAGTCAGCACAGGGAAATATCTGCTTCTAAATCCAAAACGCAGCTATCTAACAGAACGGTTGTCAATGTGTGCACTCAACTTCCAGAGTTAAACCCGTGTGTGGATTCAGCAGTCTGCAAACACTTTCTCTGCAGAGTCCCAAAACAGGCGTTTTCAGCCCGTTACCGGCATATGGAAGAAACAGCTGTAAGCACAGGGAAATATCTGCTTCTAAATCCAAAACGCAGCTATCTAGCAGAACGGTTGTCAATGTGTGCACTCAACTTCCAGAGTTAAACCCGTGTGTGGATTCAGCAGTCTGCAAACACTTTCTCTGCAGAGTCCCAAAACAGGCCTTTTCAGCCCATTACTGGCATATGGAAGAAACAGCAGTAAGCCCAGGCAAATATCTGCTTCTAAATCCAAAACGCAGCTATCTAGCAGAACGGTTGTCAAAGTGTGCACTCAACTTCCAGAGTTAAACCCGTGTGTGGATTCAGCAGTCTGCAAACACTTTCTCTGCAGAGTCCCAAAACAGGCGTTTTCAGCCCATTACCGGCATATGGAAGAAACAGCAGTAAGCACAGGGAAATATCTGCTTCTAAATCCAAAACGCAGCTATCTAACAGAACGGTTGTCAATGTGTGCACTCAACTTCCAGAGTTAAACCCGTGTGTGGATTCAGCAATCTGCAAACACTTTCTCTGCAGAGTCCCAAAACAGGCGTTTTCAGCCCATTACCGGCATATGGAAGAAACAGCAGTAAGCCCAGGGAAATATCTGCTTCTAAATCCAAAACGCAGCTATCTAGCAGAACGGTTGTCAATGTGTGCACTCAACTTCCAGAGTTAAACCCGTGTGTGGATTCAGCAGTCTGCAAACACTTTCTCTGCAGAGTCCCAAAACAGGCGTTTTCAGCCCATTACCGGCATATGGAAGAAACAGCAGTAAGCACAGGGAAATATCTGCTTCTAAATACAAAACGCAGCTATCTAACAGAACGGTTGTCAATGTGTGCACTCAACTTCCAGAGTTAAACCCGTGTGTGGATTCAGCAATCTGCAAACACTTTCTCTGCAGAGTCCCAAAACAGGCGTTTTCAGCCCATTACCGGCATATGGAAGAAACAGCAGTAAAGCCAGGGAAATATCTGCTTCTAAATCCAAAACGCAGCTATATAGCAGAACGGTTGTCAATGTGTGCACTCAACTTCCAGAGTTAAACCCGTGTGTGGATTCAGCAGTCTGCAAACACTTTCTCTGCAGAGTCCCAAAACAGGCGTTTTCAGCCCATTACCGGCATATGGAAGAAACAGCAGTAAGCACAGGGAAATATCTGCTTCTAAATCCAAAACGCAACTATCTAACAGAACGGTTGTCAATGTGTGCACTCAACTTCCAGAGTTAAACCCGTGTGTGGATTCAGCAGTCTGCAAACTCTTTCTCTGCAGAGTCCCAAAACAGGCATTTTCAGCCCATTACCGGCATATGGAAGAAACAGCAGTCAGCACAGGGAAATATCTGCTTCTAAATCCAAAACGCAGCTATCTAACAGAACGGTTGTCAATGTGTGCACTCAACATCCAGAGTTAAACCCGTGTTTGGATTCAGCAGTCTGCAAACACTTTCTCTGCAGAGTCCCAAAGCAGGCGTTTTCAGCCCGTTACCGGCATATGGAAGAAACAGCTGTAAGCACAGGGAAATATCTGCTTCTAAATCCAAAACGCAGCTATCTAACAGAACGATTGTCACTGTGTGCACTCAACTTTCAGAGTTAAACCCGTGTGTGGATTCAGCAGTCTGCAAACACTTTCTCTGCAGAGTCCCAAAACAGGCGTTTTCAGCCCATTACCGGCATATGGAAGAAACAGCAGTCAGCACAGGGAAATATCTGCTTCTAAATCCAAAACACAGCTATCTAACAGAACGGTTGTCAATGTGTGCACTCAACTTCCAGAGTTAAACCCGTGTGTGGATTCAGCAGTCTGCAAACACTTTCTCTGCAGAGTCCCAAAACAGGCGTTTTCAGCCCATTACCGGCATATGGAAGAAACAGCAGTAAGCACAGGGAAATATCTGCTTCTAAATCCAAAACGCAGCTATCTAACAAAACGGTTGTCAATGTGTGCACCGAACTTCCAGAGTTAAACCCGTGTGTGGATTCAGCAGTCTGCAAACACTTTCTCTGCAGAGTCCCAAAACAGGCGTTTTCAGCCCATTACCGGCATATGGAAGAAACAGCAGTAAGCACAGGGAAATATCTGCTTCTAAATCCAAAACGCAGCTATCTAACAGAACGGCTGTCAATGTGTGCACTCAACTTCCAGAGTTAAACCCGTGTGTGGATTCAGCAGTCTGCAAACACTTTCTCTGCAGAGTCCCAAAACAGGCGTTTTCAGCCCATTACCGGCATATGGATGAAACAGCAGTCAGCACAGGGAAATATCTGCTTCTAAATCCATAACGCAGCTATCTAACAGAACGGTTGTCAATGTGTGCACTCAACTTCCAGAGTTAAACCCGTGTGTGGATTCAGCAGTCTGCAAACACTTTCTCTGCAGAGTCCCAAAACAGGCGTTTTCAGCCCGTTACCGGCATATGGAAGAAACAGCTGTAAGCACAGGGAAATATCTGCTTCTAAATCCAAAACGCAGCTATCTAACAGAACGGTTGTCAATGTGTGCACTCAACTTCCAGAGTTAAACCCGTGTGTGGATTCAGCAGTCTGCAAACACTTTCTCTGCAGAGTCCCAAAACAGGCGTTTTCAGCCCATTACCGGCATATGGAAGAAACAGCAGTCAGCACAGGGAAATATCTGCTTCTAAATCCATAACGCAGCTATCTAACAGAACGGTTGTCAATGTGTGCACTCAACTTCCAGAGTTAAACCCGTGTGTGGATTCAGCAGTCTGCAAACACTTTCTCTGCAGAGTCCCAAAACAGGCGTTTTCAGCCCATTACTGGCATATGGAAGAAACAGCAGTAAGCCCAGGCAAATATCTGCTTCTAAATCCAAAACGCAGCTATCTAGCAGAACGGTTGTCAAAGTGTGCACTCAACTTCCAGAGTTAAACCCGTGTGTGGATTCAGCAGTCTGCAAACACTTTCTCTGCAGAGTCCCGAAACAGGCGTTTTCAGCCCATTACCGGCATATGGAAGAAACAGCAGTAAGCACAGGGAAATATCTGCTTCTAAATCCAAAACGCAGCTATCTAACAGAACGGTTGTCAATGTGTGCACTCAACTTCCAGAGTTAAACCCGTGTGTGGATTCAGCAATCTGCAAACACTTTCTCTGCAGAGTCCCAAAACAGGCGTTTTCAGCCCATTACCGGCATATGGAAGAAACAGCAGTAAGCCCAGGGAAATATCTGCTTCTAAATCCAAAACGCAGCTATCTAGCAGAACGGTTGTCAATGTGTGCACTCAACTTCCAGAGTTAAACCCGTGTGTGGATTCAGCAGTCTGCAAACACTTTCTCTGCAGAGTCCCAAAACAGGCGTTTTCAGCCCATTACCGGCATATGGAAGAAACAGCAGTAAGCACAGGGAAATATCTGCTTCTAAATACAAAACGCAGCTATCTAACAGAACGGTTGTCAATGTGTGCACTCAACTTCCAGAGTTAAACCCGTGTGTGGATTCAGCAATCTGCAAACACTTTCTCTGCAGAGTCCCAAAACAGGCGTTTTCAGCCCATTACCGGCATATGGAAGAAACAGCAGTAAGCCCAGGGAAATATCTGCTTCTAAATCCAAAACGCAGCTATATAGCAGAACGGTTGTCAATGTGTGCACTCAACTTCCAGAGTTAAACCCGTGTGTGGATTCAGCAGTCTGCAAACACTTTCTCTGCAGAGTCCCAAAACAGGCGTTTTCAGCCCATTACCGGCATATGGAAGAAACAGCAGTCAGCACAGGGAAATATCTGCTTCTAAATACAAAACGCAGCTATCTAACAGAACGGTTGTCAATGTGTGCACTCAACTTCCAGAGTTAAACCCGTGTGTGGATTCAGCAGTCTGCAAACACTTTCTCTGCAGAGTCCCAAAACAGGCGTTTTCAGCCCATTACCAGCATATGGAAGAAACAGCAGTAAGCACAGGGAAATATCTGCTTCTAAATACAAAACGAAGCTATCTAACAGAACGGTTGTCAATGTGTGCACTCAACTTCCAGAGTTAAACCCGTGTGTGGATTCAGCAGTCTGCAAACACTTTCTCTGCAGAGTCCCAAAACAGGCGTTTTCAGCCCATTACCGGCATATGGAAAAACAGCAGTCAGCACAGGGAAATATCTACTTCTAAATCCAAAACGCAGCTATCTAACAGAACGGTTGTCAATGTGTGCACTCAACTTCCAGAGTTAAACCCGTGTGTGGATTCAGCAGTCTGCAAACACTTTCTCTGCAGAGTCCCAAAACAGGCGTTTTCAGCCCGTTACCGGCATATGGAAGAAACAGCTGTAAGCACAGGGAAATATCTGCTTCTAAATCCAAAACGCAGCTATCTAACAGAACGGTTGTCAATGTGTGCACTCAACTTCCAGAGTTAAACCCGTGTGTGGATTCAGCAGTCTGCAAACACTTTCTCTGCAGAGTCCCAAAACAGGCGTTTTCAGCCCATTACCGGCATATGGAAGAAACAGCAGTCAGCACAGGGAAATATCTGCTTCTAAATCCAAAACGTAGCTATCTAACAGAACGGTTGTTAATGTGTACACTCAACTTCCAGAGTTAAACCCGTGTGTGGATTCAGCAGTCTGCAAACACTTTCTCTGCAGAGTCCCAAAACAGGCGTTTTCAGCCCATTACCGGCATATGGAAGAAACAGCAGTCAGCACAGGGAAATATCTGCTTCTAAAACCAAAACGCAGCTATCTAACAGAACGGTTGTCAATGTGTGCACTCAACTTCCAGAGTTAAACCCGTGTGGGGATTCAGCAGTCTGCAAACACTTTCTCTGCAGAGTCCCAAAACAGGCGTTTTCAGCCCATTACCGGCATATGGAAGAAACAGCAGTAAGCACAGGGAAATATCTGCTTCTAAATCCAAAACGCAACTATCTAACAGAACGGTTGTCAATGTGTGCACTCAACTTCCAGAGTTAAACCCGTGTGTGGATTCAGCAGTCTGCAAACTCTTTCTCTGCAGAGTCCCAAAACAGGCGTTTTCAGCCCATTACCGGCATATGGAAGAAACAGCAGTCAGCACAGGGAAATATCTGCTTCTAAATCCAAAACGCAGCTATCTAACAGAACGGTTGTCAATGTGTGCACTCAACTTCCAGAGTTAAACCCGTGTGTGGATTCAGCAGTCTGCAAACACTTTCTCTGCAGAGTCCCAAAGCAGGCGTTTTCAGCCCGTTACCGGCATATGGAAGAAACAGCTGTAAGCACAGGGAAATATCTGCTTCTAAATCCAAAACGCAGCTATCTAACAGAACGATTGTCACTGTGTGCACTCAACTTTCAGAGTTAAACCCGTGTGTGGATTCAGCAGTCTGCAAACACTTTCTCTGCAGAGTCCCAAAACAGGCGTTTTCAGCCCATTACCGGCATATGGAAGAAACAGCAGTCAGCACAGGGAAATATCTGCTTCTAAATCCAAAACACAGCTATCTAACAGAACGGTTGTCAATGTGTGCACTCAACTTCCAGAGTTAAACCCGTGTGTGGATTCAGCCGTCTGCAAACACTTTCTCTGCAGAGTCCCAAAACAGGCGTTTTCAGCCCATTACCGGCATATGGAAGAAACAGCAGTAAGCACAGGGAAATATCTGCTTCTAAATCCAAAACGCAGCTATCTAACAAAACGGTTGTCAATGTGTGCACCGAACTTCCAGAGTTAAACCCGTGTGTGGATTCAGCAGTCTGCAAACACTTTCTCTGCAGAGTCCCAAAACAGGCGTTTTCAGCCCATTACCGGCATATGGAAGAAACAGCAGTAAGCACAGGGAAATATCTGCTTCTAAATCCAAAACGCAGCTATCTAACAGAACGGCTGTCAATGTGTGCACTCAACTTCCAGAGTT
The DNA here is from genome assembly GCF_030222135.1 of Aotus nancymaae. NCBI lineage: Eukaryota > Metazoa > Chordata > Mammalia > Primates > Aotidae > Aotus > Aotus nancymaae. The sequence goes on from NW_026988617.1 coordinate 131,758, forward strand.
AAACCCGTGTGTGGATTCAGCAGTCTGCAAACACTTTCTCTGCAGAGTCCCAAAACAGGCGTTTTCAGCCCATTACCGGCATATGGATGAAACAGCAGTCAGCACAGGGAAATATCTGCTTCTAAATCCAAAACGCAGCTATCTAACAGAACGGTTGTCAATGTGTGCACTCAACTTCCAGAGTTAAACCCGTGTGTGGATTCAGCAGTCTGCAAACACTTTCTCTGCAGAGTCCCAAAACAGGCGTTTTCAGCCCGTTACCGGCATATGGAAGAAACAGCTGTAAGCACAGTTAAATATCTGCTTCTAAATCCAAAACGCAGCTATCTAACAGAACGGTTGTCAATGTGTGCACTCAACTTCCAGAGTTAAACCCGTGTGTGGATTCAGCAGTCTGCAAACACTTTCTCTGCAGAGTCCCAAAACAGGCGTTTTCAGCCCATTACCGGCATATGGAAGAAACAGCAGTAAGCACAGGGAAATATCTGCTTCTAAATCCCAAACGCAGCTATCTAACAGAACGGTTGTCAATGTGTGCACTCAACTTCCAGAGTTAAACCCGTGTGTGGATTCAGCAGTCTGCAAACACTTTCTCTGCAGAGTCCCAAAACAGGCGTTTTCAGCCCATTACTGGCATATGGAAGAAACAGCAGTAAGCCCAGGCAAATATCTGCTTCTAAATCCAAAACGCAGCTATCTAGCAGAACGGTTGTCAAAGTGTGCACTCAACTTCCAGAGTTAAACCCGTGTGTGGATTCAGCAGTCTGCAAACACTTTCTCTGCAGAGTCCCAAAACAGGCGTTTTCAGCCCATTACCGGCATATGGAAGAAACAACAGTCAGCACAGGGAAATATCTGCTTCTAAATCCAAAACGCAGCTATCTAACAGAACGGTTGTCAATGTGTGCACTCAACTTCCAGAGTTAAACCCGTGTGTGGATTCAGCAATCTGCAAACACTTTCTCTGCAGAGTCCCAAAACAGGCGTTTTCAGCCCATTACCGGCATATGGAAGAAACAGCAGTAAGCCCAGGGAAATATCTGCTTCTAAATCCAAAACGCAGCTATCTAGCAGAACGGTTGTCAATGTGTGCACTCAACTTCCAGAGTTAAACCCGTGTGTGGATTCAGCAGTCTGCAAACACTTTCTCTGCAGAGTCCCAAAACAGGCGTTTTCAGCCCATTACCGGCATATGGAAGAAACAGCAGTAAGCACAGGGAAATATCTGCTTCTAAATCCAAAACGCAGCTATCTAACAGAACGGTTGTCAATGTGTGCACTCAACTTCCAGAGTTAAACCCGTGTGTGGATTCAGCAATCTGCAAACACTTTCTCTGCAGAGTCCCAAAACAGGCGTTTTCAGCCCATTACCGGCATATGGAAGAAACAGCAGTAAGCCCAGGGAAATATCTGCTTCTAAATTCAAAACGCAGCTATATAGCAGAACGGTTGTCAATGTGTGCACTCAACTTCCAGAGTTAAACCCGTGTGTGGATTCAGCAGTCTGCAAACACTTTCTCTGCAGAGTCCCAAAACAGGCGTTTTCAGCCCATTACCGGCATATGGAAAAACAGCAGTCAGCACAGGGAAATATCTGCTTCTAAATCCAAAACGCAGCTATCTAACAGAACGGTTGTCAATGTGTGCACTCAACTTCCAGAGTTAAACCCGTGTGTGGATTCAGCAGTCTGCAAACACTTTCTCTGCAGAGTCCCAAAACAGGCGTTTTCAGCCCGTTACCGGCATATGGAAGAAACAGCTGTAAACACAGGGAAATATCTGCTTCTAAATCCAAAACGCAGCTATCTAACAGAACGGTTGTCAATGTGTGCACTCAACTTCCAGAGTTAAACCCGTGTGTGGATTCAGCAGTCTGCAAACACTTTCTCTGCAGAGTCCCAAAACAGGCGTTTTCAGCCCATTACCGGCATATGGAAGAAACAGCAGTCAGCACAGGGAAATATCTGCTTCTAAATCCAAAACGTAGCTATCTAACAGAACGGTTGTTAATGTGTACACTCAACTTCCAGAGTTAAACCCGTGTGTGGATTCAGCAGTCTGCAAACACTTTCTCTGCAGAGTCCCAAAACAGGCGTTTTCAGCCCATTACCGGCATATGGAAGAAACAGCAGTCAGCACAGGGAAATATCTGCTTCTAAAACCAAAACGCAGCTATCTAACAGAACGGTTGTCAATGTGTGCACTCAACTTCCAGAGTTAAACCCGTGTGGGGATTCAGCAGTCTGCAAACACTTTCTCTGCAGAGTCCCAAAACAGGCGTTTTCAGCCCATTACCGGCATATGGAAGAAACAGCAGTAAGCACAGGGAAATATCTGCTTCTAAATCCAAAACGCAACTATCTAACAGAACGGTTGTCAATGTGTGCACTCAACTTCCAGAGTTAAACCCGTGTGTGGATTCAGCAGTCTGCAAACTCTTTCTCTGCAGAGTCCCAAAACAGGCGTTTTCAGCCCATTACCGGCATATGGAAGAAACAGCAGTCAGCACAGGGAAATATCTGCTTCTAAATCCAAAACGCAGCTATCTAACAGAACGGTTGTCAATGTGTGCACTCAACTTCCAGAGTTAAACCCGTGTGTGGATTCAGCAGTCTGCAAACACTTTCTCTGCAGAGTCCCAAAGCAGGCGTTTTCAGCCCGTTACCGGCATATGGAAGAAACAGCTGTAAGCACAGGGAAATATCTGCTTCTAAATCCAAAACGCAGCTATCTAACAGAACGATTGTCACTGTGTGCACTCAACTTTCAGAGTTAAACCCGTGTGTGGATTCAGCAGTCTGCAAACACTTTCTCTGCAGAGTCCCAAAACAGGCGTTTTCAGCCCATTACCGGCATATGGAAGAAACAGCAGTCAGCACAGGGAAATATCTGCTTCTAAATCCAAAACACAGCTATCTAACAGAACGGTTGTCAATGTGTGCACTCAACTTCCAGAGTTAAACCCGTGTGTGGATTCAGCAGTCTGCAAACACTTTCTCTGCAGAGTCCCAAAACAGGCGTTTTCAGCCCATTACCGGCATATGGAAGAAACAGCAGTAAGCACAGGGAAATATCTGCTTCTAAATCCAAAACGCAGCTATCTAACAAAACGGTTGTCAATGTGTGCACCGAACTTCCAGAGTTAAACCCGTGTGTGGATTCAGCAGTCTGCAAACACTTTCTCTGCAGAGTCCCAAAACAGGCGTTTTCAGCCCATTACCGGCATATGGAAGAAACAGCAGTAAGCACAGGGAAATATCTGCTTCTAAATCCAAAACGCAGCTATCTAACAGAACGGCTGTCAATGTGTGCACTCAACTTCCAGAGTTAAACCCGTGTGTGGATTCAGCAGTCTGCAAACACTTTCTCTGCAGAGTCCCAAAACAGGCGTTTTCAGCCCATTACCGGCATAAGGATGAAACAGCAGTCAGCACAGGGAAATATCTGCTTCTAAATCCAAAACGCAGCTATCTAACAGAACGGTTGTCAATGTGTGCACTCAACTTCCAGAGTTAAACCCGTGTGTGGATTCAGCAGTCTGCAAACACTTTCTCTGCAGAGTCCCAAAACAGGCGTTTTCAGCCCGTTACCGGCATATGGAAGAAACAGCTGTAAGCACAGGGAAATATCTGCTTCTAAATCCAAAACGCAGCTATCTAACAGAACGGTTGTCAATGTGTGCACTCAACTTCCAGAGTTAAACCCGTGTGTGGATTCAGCAGTCTGCAAACACTTTCTCTGCAGAGTCCCAAAACAGGCGTTTTCAGCCCATTACCGGCATATGGAAGAAACAGCAGTCAGCACAGGGAAATATCTGCTTCTAAATCCAAAACGCAGCTATCTAACAGAACGGTTGTCAATGTGTGCACTCAACTTCCAGAGTTAAACCCGTGTGTGGATTCAGCAGTCTGCAAACACTTTCTCTGCAGAGTCCCAAAGCAGGCGTTTTCAGGCCGTTACCGGCATATGGAAGAAACAGCTGTAAGCACAGGGAAATATCTGCTTCTAAATCCAAAACGCAGCTATCTAACAGAACGGTTGTCAATGTGTGCACTCAACTTCCAGAGTTAAACCCGTGTGTGGATTCAGCAGTCTGCAAACACTTTCTCTGCAGAGTCCCAAAACAGGCGTTTTCAGCCCATTACCGGCATATGGAAGAAACAGCAGTCAGCACAGGGAAATATCTGCTTCTAAATCCAAAACGGAGCTGTCTAACAGAACGGCTGTCAATGTGTGCACTCAACTTCCAGAGTTAAACCCGTGTGTGGATTCAGCAGTCTGCAAACACTTTCTCTGCAGAGTCCCAAAACAGGCGTTTTCAGCCCATTACCGGCATATGGAAGAAACAGCAGTAAGCACAGGGAAATATCTGCTTCTAAATCCAAAACGCAGCTATCTAGCAGAACGGTTGTCAATGTTTGCACTCAACTTCCAGAGTTAAACCCATGTGTGGATTCAGCAGTCTGCAAACACTTTCTCTGCAGAGTCCCAAAACAGGCGTTTTCAGCCAATTACGGGCATATGGAAGAAACAGCAGTAAGCACAGGGAAATATCTGCTTCTAAATCCAAAACGCAGCTATCTAACAGAACGGTTGTCAATGTGTGCACTCAACTTCCAGAGTTAAACCCGTGTGTGGATTCAGCAGTCTGCAAACACTTTCTCTGCAGAGTCCCAAAGCAGGCGTTTTCAGCCCGTTACCGGCATATGGAAGAAACAGCTGTAAGCACAGGGAAATATCTGCTTCTAAATCCAAAACGCAGCTATCTAACAGAACGGTTGTCAATGTGTGCACTCAACTTCCAGAGTTAAACCCGTGTGTGGATTCAGCAGTCTGCAAACACTTTCTCTGCAGAGTCCCAAAACAGGCGTTTTCAGCCCATTACCGGCATATGGAAGAAACAGCAGTCAGCACAGGGAAATATCTGCTTCTAAATCCAAAACGGAGCTATCTAACAGAACGGCTGTCAATGTGTGCACTCAACTTCCAGAGTTAAACCCGTGTGTGGATTCAGCAGTCTGCAAACACTTTCTCTGCAGAGTCCCAAAACAGGCGTTTTCAGCCCATTACCGGCATATGGAAGAAACAGCAGTAAGCACAGGGAAATATCTGCTTCTAAATCCAAAACGCAGCTATCTAACAGAACGGTTGTCAATGTGTGCACTCAACTTCCAGAGTTAAACCCGTTTGTGGATTCAGCAGTCTGCAAACACTTTCTCTGCAGAGTCCCAAAACAGGCGTTTTCAGCCCGTTACCGGAATATGGAAGAAACAGCAGTAAGCACAGGGAAATATCTGCTTCTAAATCCAAAACGCAGCTATCTAACAGAACGGTTGTCAATGTGTGCACTCAACTTCCAGAGTTAAAGCCGTGTGTGGATTCAGCAGTCTGCAAACACTTTCTCTGCAGAGTCCCAAAACAGGCGTTTTCAGCCCATTACCGGCATATAGAAGAAACACCAGTAAGCACAGGCAAATATCTGCTTCTAAATCCAAAACGCAGCTATCTAGCAGAACGGTTTTCAAAGTGTGCACTCAACTTCCAGAGTTAAACCCATGTGTGGATTCAGCAGTCTGCAAACACTATCTCTGCAGAGTCCCAAAACAGGCGTTTTCAGCCAATTACGGGCATATGGAAGAAACAGCAGTAAGCACAGGGAAATATCTGCTTCTAAATCCAAAACGCAGCTATCTAACAGAACGGTTGTCAATGTGTGCACTCAACTTCCAGAGTTAAACCCGTGTGTGGATTCAGCAGTCTGCAAACACTTTCTCTGCAGAGTCCCAAAGCAGGCGTTTTCAGCCCGTTACCGGCATATGGAAGAAACAGCTGTAAGCACAGGGAAATATCTGCTTCTAAATCCAAAACGCAGCTATCTAACAGAACGGTTGTCAATGTGTGCACTCAACTTCCAGAGTTAAACCCGTGTGTGGATTCAGCAGTCTGCAAACACTTTCTCTGCAGAGTCCCAAAACAGGCGTTTTCAGCCCATTACCGGCATATGGAAGAAACAGCTGTAAGCACAGGGAAATATCTGCTTCTAAATCCAAAACGCAGCTATCTAACAGAACGGCTGTCAATGTGTGCACTCAACTTCCAGAGTTAAACCCGTGTGTGGATTCAGCAGTCTGCAAACACTTTCTCTGCAGAGTCCCAAAACAGGCGTTTTCAGTCCATTACCGGCATATGGAAGAAACAGCAGTCAGCACAGGGAAATATCTGCTTCTAAATCCAAAACGCAGCTATCTAACAGAACGGTTGTCAATGTGTGCACTCAACTTCCAGAGTTAAACCCGTGTGTGGATTCAGCAGTCTGCAAACACTTTCTCTGCAGAGTCCCAAAACAGGCGTTTTCAGCCCATTACCGGCATATGGAAGAAACAGCAGTAAGCACAGGGAAATATCTGCTTCTAAATCCAAAACGCAGCTATCTAACAGAACGGTTGTCAATGTGTGCACTCAACTTCCAGAGTTAAACCCGTGTGTGGATTCAGCAGTCTGCAAACTCTTTCTCTGCAGAGTCCCAAAACAGGCGTTTTCAGCCCATTACCGGCATATGGAAGAAACAGCAGTCAGCACAGGGAAATATCTGCTTCTAAATCCAAAACGCAGCTATCTAACAGAACGGTTGTCAATGTGTGCACTCAACTTCCAGAGTTAAACCCGTGTGTGGATTCAGCAGTCTGCAAACACTTTCTCTGCAGAGTCCCAAAGCAGGCGTTTTCAGCCCGTTACCGGCATATGGAAGAAACAGCTGTAAGCACAGGGAAATATCTGCTTCTAAATCCAAAACGCAGCTATCTAACAGAACGATTGTCACTGTGTGCACTCAACTTTCAGAGTTAAACCCGTGTGTGGATTCAGCAGTCTGCAAACACTTTCTCTGCAGAGTCCCAAAACAGGCGTTTTCAGCCCATTACCGGCATATGGAAGAAACAGCAGTCAGCACAGGGAAATATCTGCTTCTAAATCCAAAACACAGCTATCTAACAGAACGGTTGTCAATGTGTGCACTCAACTTCCAGAGTTAAACCCGTGTGTGGATTCAGCAGTCTGCAAACACTTTCTCTGCAGAGTCCCAAAACAGGCGTTTTCAGCCCATTACCGGCATATGGAAGAAACAGCAGTAAGCACAGGGAAATATCTGCTTCTAAATCCAAAACGCAGCTATCTAGCAGAACGGTTGTCAATGTTTGCACTCAACTTCCAGAGTTAAACCCATGTGTGGATTCAGCAGTCTGCAAACACTTTCTCTGCAGAGTCCCAAAACAGGCGTTTTCAGCCAATTACGGGCATATGGAAGAAACAGCAGTAAGCACAGGGAAATATCTGCTTCTAAATCCAAAACGCAGCTATCTAACAGAACGGTTGTCAATGTGTGCACTCAACTTCCAGAGTTAAACCCGTGTGTGGATTCAGCAGTCTGCAAACACTTTCTCTGCAGAGTCCCAAAGCAGGCGTTTTCAGCCCGTTACCGGCATATGGAAGAAACAGCTGTAAGCACAGGGAAATATCTGCTTCTAAATCCAAAACGCAGCTATCTAACAGAACGGTTGTCAATGTGTGCACTCAACTTCCAGAGTTAAACCCGTGTGTGGATTCAGCAGTCTGCAAACACTTTCTCTGCAGAGTCCCAAAACAGGCGTTTTCAGCCCATTACCGGCATATGGAAGAAACAGCAGTCAGCACAGGGAAATATCTGCTTCTAAATCCAAAACGGAGCTATCTAACAGAACGGCTGTCAATGTGTGCACTCAACTTCCAGAGTTAAACCCGTGTGTGGATTCAGCAGTCTGCAAACACTTTCTCTGCAGAGTCCCAAAACAGGCGTTTTCAGCCCATTACCGGCATATGGAAGAAACAGCAGTAAGCACAGGGAAATATCTGCTTCTAAATCCAAAACGCAGCTATCTAACAGAACGGTTGTCAATGTGTGCACTCAACTTCCAGAGTTAAACCCGTTTGTGGATTCAGCAGTCTGCAAACACTTTCTCTGCAGAGTCCCAAAACAGGCGTTTTCAGCCCGTTACCGGAATATGGAAGAAACAGCAGTAAGCACAGGGAAATATCTGCTTCTAAATCCAAAACGCAGCTATCTAACAGAACGGTTGTCAATGTGTGCACTCAACTTCCAGAGTTAAAGCCGTGTGTGGATTCAGCAGTCTGCAAACACTTTCTCTGCAGAGTCCCAAAACAGGCGTTTTCAGCCCATTACCGGCATATAGAAGAAACACCAGTAAGCACAGGCAAATATCTGCTTCTAAATCCAAAACGCAGCTATCTAGCAGAACGGTTTTCAAAGTGTGCACTCAACTTCCAGAGTTAAACCCATGTGTGGATTCAGCAGTCTGCAAACACTATCTCTGCAGAGTCCCAAAACAGGCGTTTTCAGCCAATTACGGGCATATGGAAGAAACAGCAGTAAGCACAGGGAAATATCTGCTTCTAAATCCAAAACGCAGCTATCTAACAGAACGGTTGTCAATGTGTGCACTCAACTTCCAGAGTTAAACCCGTGTGTGGATTCAGCAGTCTGCAAACACTTTCTCTGCAGAGTCCCAAAGCAGGCGTTTTCAGCCCGTTACCGGCATATGGAAGAAACAGCTGTAAGCACAGGGAAATATCTGCTTCTAAATCCAAAACGCAGCTATCTAACAGAACGGTTGTCAATGTGTGCACTCAACTTCCAGAGTTAAACCCGTGTGTGGATTCAGCAGTCTGCAAACACTTTCTCTGCAGAGTCCCAAAACAGGCGTTTTCAGCCCATTACCGGCATATGGAAGAAACAGCTGTAAGCACAGGGAAATATCTGCTTCTAAATCCAAAACGCAGCTATCTAACAGAACGGCTGTCAATGTGTGCACTCAACTTCCAGAGTTAAACCCGTGTGTGGATTCAGCAGTCTGCAAACACTTTCTCTGCAGAGTCCCAAAACAGGCGTTTTCAGTCCATTACCGGCATATGGAAGAAACAGCAGTCAGCACAGGGAAATATCTGCTTCTAAATCCAAAACGCAGCTATCTAACAGAACGGTTGTCAATGTGTGCACTCAACTTCCAGAGTTAAACCCGTGTGTGGATTCAGCAGTCTGCAAACACTTTCTCTGCAGAGTCCCAAAACAGGCGTTTTCAGCCCATTACCGGCATATGGAAGAAACAGCAGTAAGCACAGGGAAATATCTGCTTCTAAATCCAAAACGCAGCTATCTAACAGAACGGTTGTCAATGTGTGCACTCAACTTCCAGAGTTAAACCCGTGTGTGGATTCAGCAGTCTGCAAACTCTTTCTCTGCAGAGTCCCAAAACAGGCGTTTTCAGCCCATTACCGGCATATGGAAGAAACAGCAGTCAGCACAGGGAAATATCTGCTTCTAAATCCAAAACGCAGCTATCTAACAGAACGGTTGTCAATGTGTGCACTCAACTTCCAGAGTTAAACCCGTGTGTGGATTCAGCAGTCTGCAAACACTTTCTCTGCAGAGTCCCAAAGCAGGCGTTTTCAGCCCGTTACCGGCATATGGAAGAAACAGCTGTAAGCACAGGGAAATATCTGCTTCTAAATCCAAAACGCAGCTATCTAACAGAACGATTGTCACTGTGTGCACTCAACTTTCAGAGTTAAACCCGTGTGTGGATTCAGCAGTCTGCAAACACTTTCTCTGCAGAGTCCCAAAACAGGCGTTTTCAGCCCATTACCGGCATATGGAAGAAACAGCAGTCAGCACAGGGAAATATCTGCTTCTAAATCCAAAACACAGCTATCTAACAGAACGGTTGTCAATGTGTGCACTCAACTTCCAGAGTTAAACCCGTGTGTGGATTCAGCAGTCTGCAAACACTTTCTCTGCAGAGTCCCAAAACAGGCGTTTTCAGCCCATTACCGGCATATGGAAGAAACAGCAGTAAGCACAGGGAAATATCTGCTTCTAAATCCAAAACGCAGCTATCTAACAAAACGGTTGTCAATGTGTGCACCGAACTTCCAGAGTTAAACCCGTGTGTGGATTCAGCAGTCTGCAAACACTTTCTCTGCAGAGTCCCAAAACAGGCGTTTTCAGCCCATTACCGGCATATGGAAGAAACAGCAGTAAGCACAGGGAAATATCTGCTTCTAAATCCAAAACGCAGCTATCTAACAGAACGGCTGTCAATGTGTGCACTCAACTTCCAGAGTTAAACCCGTGTGTGGATTCAGCAGTCTGCAAACACTTTCTCTGCAGAGTCCCAAAACAGGCGTTTTCAGCCCATTACCGGCATAAGGATGAAACAGCAGTCAGCACAGGGAAATATCTGCTTCTAAATCCAAAACGCAGCTATCTAACAGAACGGTTGTCAATGTGTGCACTCAACTTCCAGAGTTAAACCCGTGTGTGGATTCAGCAGTCTGCAAACACTTTCTCTGCAGAGTCCCAAAACAGGCGTTTTCAGCCCGTTACCGGCATATGGAAGAAACAGCTGTAAGCACAGGGAAATATCTGCTTCTAAATCCAAAACGCAGCTATCTAACAGAACGGTTGTCAATGTGTGCACTCAACTTCCAGAGTTAAACCCGTGTGTGGATTCAGCAGTCTGCAAACACTTTCTCTGCAGAGTCCCAAAACAGGCGTTTTCAGCCCATTACCGGCATATGGAAGAAACAGCAGTCAGCACAGGGAAATATCTGCTTCTAAATCCAAAACGCAGCTATCTAACAGAACGGTTGTCAATGTGTGCACTCAACTTCCAGAGTTAAACCCGTGTGTGGATTCAGCAGTCTGCAAACACTTTCTCTGCAGAGTCCCAAAGCAGGCGTTTTCAGGCCGTTACCGGCATATGGAAGAAACAGCTGTAAGCACAGGGAAATATCTGCTTCTAAATCCAAAACGCAGCTATCTAACAGAACGGTTGTCAATGTGTGCACTCAACTTCCAGAGTTAAACCCGTGTGTGGATTCAGCAGTCTGCAAACACTTTCTCTGCAGAGTCCCAAAACAGGCGTTTTCAGCCCATTACCGGCATATGGAAGAAACAGCAGTCAGCACAGGGAAATATCTGCTTCTAAATCCAAAACGGAGCTGTCTAACAGAACGGCTGTCAATGTGTGCACTCAACTTCCAGAGTTAAACCCGTGTGTGGATTCAGCAGTCTGCAAACACTTTCTCTGCAGAGTCCCAAAACAGGCGTTTTCAGCCCATTACCGGCATATGGAAGAAACAGCAGTAAGCACAGGGAAATATCTGCTTCTAAATCCAAAACGCAGCTATCTAGCAGAACGGTTGTCAATGTTTGCACTCAACTTCCAGAGTTAAACCCATGTGTGGATTCAGCAGTCTGCAAACACTTTCTCTGCAGAGTCCCAAAACAGGCGTTTTCAGCCAATTACGGGCATATGGAAGAAACAGCAGTAAGCACAGGGAAATATCTGCTTCTAAATCCAAAACGCAGCTATCTAACAGAACGGTTGTCAATGTGTGCACTCAACTTACAGAGTTAAACCCGTGTGTGGATTCAGCAGTCTGCAAACACTTTCTCTGCAGAGTCCCAAAGCAGGCGTTTTCAGCCCGTTACCGGCATATGGAAGAAACAGCTGTAAGCACAGGGAAATATCTGCTTCTAAATCCAAAACGCAGCTATCTAACAGAACGGTTGTCAATGTGTGCACTCAACTTCCAGAGTTAAACCCGTGTGTGGATTCAGCAGTCTGCAAACACTTTCTCTGCAGAGTCCCAAAACAGGCGTTTTCAGCCCATTACCGGCATATGGAAGAAACAGCAGTCAGCACAGGGAAATATCTGCTTCTAAATCCAAAACGGAGCTATCTAACAGAACGGCTGTCAATGTGTGCACTCAACTTCCAGAGTTAAACCCGTGTGTGGATTCAGCAGTCTGCAAACACTTTCTCTGCAGAGTCCCAAAACAGGCGTTTTCAGCCCATTACCGGCATATGGAAGAAACAGCAGTAAGCACAGGGAAATATCTGCTTCTAAATCCAAAACGCAGCTATCTAACAGAACGGTTGTCAATGTGTGCACTCAACTTCCAGAGTTAAACCCGTTTGTGGATTCAGCAGTCTGCAAACACTTTCTCTGCAGAGTCCCAAAACAGGCGTTTTCAGCCCGTTACCGGAATATGGAAGAAACAGCAGTAAGCACAGGGAAATATCTGCTTCTAAATCCAAAACGCAGCTATCTAACAGAACGGTTGTCAATGTGTGCACTCAACTTCCAGAGTTAAAGCCGTGTGTGGATTCAGCAGTCTGCAAACACTTTCTCTGCAGAGTCCCAAAACAGGCGTTTTCAGCCCATTACCGGCATATAGAAGAAACACCAGTAAGCACAGGCAAATATCTGCTTCTAAATCCAAAACGCAGCTATCTAGCAGAACGGTTTTCAAAGTGTGCACTCAACTTCCAGAGTTAAACCCATGTGTGGATTCAGCAGTCTGCAAACACTTTCTCTGCAGAGTCCCAAAACAGGCGTTTTCAGCCAATTACGGGCATATGGAAGAAACAGCAGTAAGCACAGGGAAATATCTGCTTCTAAATCCAAAACGCAGCTATCTAACAGAACGGTTGTCAATGTGTGCACTCAACTTCCAGAGTTAAACCCGTGTGTGGTTTCAGCAGTCTGCAAACACTTTCTCTGCAGAGTCCCAAAGCAGGCGTTTTCAGCCCGTTACCGGCATATGGAAGAAACAGCTGTAAGCACAGGGAAATATCTGCTTCTAAATCCAAAACGCAGCTATCTAACAGAACGGTTGTCAATGTGTGCACTCAACTTCCAGAGTTAAACCCGTGTGTGGATTCAGCAGTCTGCAAACACTTTCTCTGCAGAGTCCCAAAACAGGCGTTTTCAGCCCATTACCGGCATATGGAAGAAACAGCTGTAAGCACAGGGAAATATCTGCTTCTAAATCCAAAACGCAGCTATCTAACAGAACGGCTGTCAATGTGTGCACTCAACTTCCAGAGTTAAACCCGTGTGTGGATTCAGCAGTCTGCAAACACTTTCTCTGCAGAGTCCCAAAACAGGCGTTTTCAGTCCATTACCGGCATATGGAAGAAACAGCAGTCAGCACAGGGAAATATCTGCTTCTAAATCCAAAACGCAGCTATCTAACAGAACGGTTGTCAATGTGTGCACTCAACTTCCAGAGTTAAACCCGTGTGTGGATTCAGCAGTCTGCAAACACTTTCTCTGCAGAGTCCCAAAACAGGCGTTTTCAGCCCATTACCGGCATATGGAAGAAACAGCAGTAAGCACAGGGAAATATCTGCTTCTAAATCCAAAACGCAGCTATCTAACAGAACGGTTGTCAATGTGTGCACTCAACTTCCAGAGTTAAACCCGTGTGTGGATTCAGCAGTCTGCAAACACTTTCTCTGCAGAGTCCCAAAACAGGCGTTTTCAGCCCATTACTGGCATATGGAAGAAACAGCAGTAAGCCCAGGCAAATATCTGCTTCTAAATCCAAAACGCAGCTATCTAGCAGAACGGTTGTCAAAGTGTGCACTCAACTTCCAGAGTTAAACCCGTGTGTGGATTCAGCAGTCTGCAAACACTTTCTCTGCAGAGTCCCAAAACAGGCGTTTTCAGCCCATTACCGGCATATGGAAGAAACAGCAGTCAGCACAGGGAAATACCTGCTTCTAAATCCAAAACGCAGCTATCTAACAGAACGGTTGTCAATGTGTGCACTCAACTTCCAGAGTTAAACCCGTGTGTGGATTCAGCAATCTGCAAACACTTTCTCTGCAGAGTCCCAAAACAGGCGTTTTCAGCCCATTACCGGCATATGGAAGAAACAGCAGTAAGCCCAGGGAAATATCTGCTTCTAAATGCAAAACGCAGCTATCTAGCAGAACGGTTGTCAATGTGTGCACTCAACTTCCAGAGTTAAACCCGTGTGTGGATTCAGCAGTCTGCAAACACTTTCTCTGCAGAGTCCCAAAACAGGCGTTTTCAGCCCATTACCGGCATATGGAAGAAACAGCAGTAAGCACAGGGAAATATCTGCTTCTAAATCCAAAACGCAGCTATCTAACAGAACGGTTGTCAATGTGTGCACTCAACTTCCAGAGTTAAACCCGTGTGTGGATTCAGCAATCTGCAAACACTTTCTCTGCAGAGTCCCAAAACAGGCGTTTTCAGCCCATTACCGGCATATGGAAGAAACAGCAGTAAGCCCAGGGAAATATCTGCTTCTAAATCCAAAACGCAGCTATATAGCAGAACGGTTGTCAATGTGTGCACTCAACTTCCAGAGTTAAACCCGTGTGTGGATTCAGCAGTCTGCAAACACTTTCTCTGCAGAGTCCCAAAACAGGCGTTTTCAGCCCATTACCGGCATATGGAAGAAACAGCAGTCAGCACAGGGAAATATCTGCTTCTAAATACAAAACGCAGCTATCTAACAGAACGGTTGTCAATGTGTGCACTCAACTTCCAGAGTTAAACCCGTGTGTGGATTCAGCAGTCTGCAAACACTTTCTCTGCAGAGTCCCAAAACAGGCGTTTTCAGCCCATTACCGGCATATGGAAGAAACAGCAGTAAGCACAGGGAAATATCTGCTTCTAAATACAAAACGAAGCTATCTAACAGAACGGTTGTCAATGTGTGCACTCAACTTCCAGAGTTAAACCCGTGTGTGGATTCAGCAGTCTGCAAACACTTTCTCTGCAGAGTCCCAAAACAGGCGTTTTCAGCCCATTACCGGCATATGGAAAAACAGCAGTCAGCACAGGGAAATATCTGCTTCTAAATCCAAAACGCAGCTATCTAACAGACGGTTGTCAATGTGTGCACTCAACTTCCAGAGTTAAACCCGTGTGTGGATTCAGCAGTCTGCAAACACTTTCTCTGCAGAGTCCCAAAACAGGCGTTTTCAGCCCGTTACCGGCATATGGAAGAAACAGCTGTAAGCACAGGGAAATATCTGCTTCTAAATCCAAAACGCAGCTATCTAACAGAACGGTTGTCAATGTGTGCACTCAACTTCCAGAGTTAAACCCGTGTGTGGATTCAGCAGTCTGCAAACACTTTCTCTGCAGAGTCCCAAAAGAGGCGTTTTCAGCCCATTACCGGCATATGGAAGAAACAGCAGTCAGCACAGGGAAATATCTGCTTCTAAATCCAAAACGTAGCTATCTAACAGAACGGTTGTTAATGTGTACACTCAACTTCCAGAGTTAAACCCGTGTGTGGATTCAGCAGTCTGCAAACACTTTCTCTGCAGAGTCCCAAAACAGGCGTTTTCAGCCCATTACCGGCATATGGAAGAAACAGCAGTCAGCACAGGGAAATATCTGCTTCTAAAACCAAAACGCAGCTATCTAACAGAACGGTTGTCAATGTGTGCACTCAACTTCCAGAGTTAAACCCGTGTGGGGATTCAGCAGTCTGCAAACACTTTCTCTGCAGAGTCCCAAAACAGGCGTTTTCAGCCCATTACCGGCATATGGAAGAAACAGCAGTAAGCACAGGGAAATATCTGCTTCTAAATCCAAAACGCAACTATCTAACAGAACGGTTGTCAATGTGTGCACTCAACTTCCAGAGTTAAACCCGTGTGTGGATTCAGCAGTCTGCAAACTCTTTCTCTGCAGAGTCCCAAAACAGGCGTTTTCAGCCCATTACCGGCATATGGAAGAAACAGCAGTCAGCACAGGGAAATATCTGCTTCTAAATCCAAAACGCAGCTATCTAACAGAACGGTTGTCAATGTGTGCACTCAACTTCCAGAGTTAAACCCGTGTGTGGATTCAGCAGTCTGCAAACACTTTCTCTGCAGAGTCCCAAAGCAGGCGTTTTCAGCCCGTTACCGGCATATGGAAGAAACAGCTGTAAGCACAGGGAAATATCTGCTTCTAAATCCAAAACGCAGCTATCTAACAGAACGATTGTCACTGTGTGCACTCAACTTTCAGAGTTAAACCCGTGTGTGGATTCAGCAGTCTGCAAACACTTTCTCTGCAGAGTCCCAAAACAGGCGTTTTCAGCCCATTACCGGCATATGGAAGAAACAGCAGTCAGCACAGGGAAATATCTGCTTCTAAATCCAAAACACAGCTATCTAACAGAACG
Source organism: Aotus nancymaae (assembly GCF_030222135.1). Classification (NCBI taxonomy): domain Eukaryota; kingdom Metazoa; phylum Chordata; class Mammalia; order Primates; family Aotidae; genus Aotus; species Aotus nancymaae. The sequence goes on from NW_026988617.1 coordinate 147,818, forward strand.
GTTGTCAATGTGTGCACTCAACTTCCAGAGTTAAACCCGTGTGTGGATTCAGCAGTCTGCAAACACTTTCTCTGCAGAGTCCCAAAACAGGCGTTTTCAGCCCATTACCGGCATATGGAAGAAACAGCAGTAAGCACAGGGAAATATCTGCTTCTAAATCCAAAACGCAGCTATCTAACAAAACGGTTGTCAATGTGTGCACCGAACTTCCAGAGTTAAACCCGTGTGTGGATTCAGCAGTCTGCAAACACTTTCTCTGCAGAGTCCCAAAACAGGCGTTTTCAGCCCATTACCGGCATATGGAAGAAACAGCAGTAAGCACAGGGAAATATCTGCTTCTAAATCCAAAACGCAGCTATCTAACAGAACGGCTGTCAATGTGTGCACTCAACTTCCAGAGTTAAACCCGTGTGTGGATTCAGCAGTCTGCAAACACTTTCTCTGCAGAGTCCCAAAACAGGCGTTTTCAGCCCATTACCGGCATATGGATGAAACAGCAGTCAGCACAGGGAAATATCTGCTTCTAAATCCAAAACGCAGCTATCTAACAGAACAGTTGTCAATGTGTGCACTCAACTTCCAGAGTTAAACCCGTGTGTGGATTCAGCAGTCTGCAAACACTTTCTCTGCAGAGTCCCAAAACAGGCGTTTTCAGCCCGTTACCGGCATATGGAAGAAACAGCTGTAAGCACAGGGAAATATCTGCTTCTAAATCCAAAACGCAGCTATCTAACAGAACGGTTGTCAATGTGTGCACTCAACTTCCAGAGTTAAACCCGTGTGTGGATTCAGCAGTCTGCAAACACTTTCTCTGCAGAGTCCCAAAACAGGCGTTTTCAGCCCATTACCGGCATATGGAAGAAACAGCAGTCAGCACAGGGAAATATCTGCTTCTAAATCCAAAACGCAGCTATCTAACAGAACGGTTGTCAATGTGTGCACTCAACTTCCAGAGTTAAACCCGTGTGTGGATTCAGCAGTCTGCAAACACTTTCTCTGCAGAGTCCCAAAACAGGCGTTTTCAGCCCATTACCGGCATATGGAAGAAACAGCAGTCAGCACAGGGAAATATCTGCTTCTAAATCCAAAACGGAGCTATCTAACAGAACGGCTGTCAATGTGTGCACTCAACTTCCAGAGTTAAACCCGTGTGTGGATTCAGCAGTCTGCAAACACTTTCTCTGCAGAGTCCCAAAACAGGCGTTTTCAGCCCATTACCGGCATATGGAAGAAACAGCAGTAAGCACAGGGAAATATCTGCTTCTAAATCCAAAACGCAGCTATCTAACAGAACGGTTGTCAATGTGTGAACTCAACTTCCAGAGTTAAACCCGTGTGTGGATTCAGCAGTCTGCAAACACTTTCTCTGCAGAGTCCCAAAACAGGCGTTTTCAGCCCGTTACCGGAATATGGAAGAAACAGCAGTAAGCACAGGGAAATATCTGCTTCTAAATCCAAAACGCAGCTATCTAACAGAACGGTTGTCAATGTGTGCACTCAACTTCCAGAGTTAAACCCGTGTGTGGATTCAGCAGTCTGCAAACACTTTCTCTGCAGAGTCCCAAAACAGGCGTTTTCAGCCCATTACCGGCATATAGAAGAAACACCAGTAAGCACAGGCAAATATCTGCTTCTAAATCCAAAACGCAGCTATCTAGCAGAACGGTTTTCAAAGTGTGCACTCAACTTCCAGAGTTAAACCCATGTGTGGATTCAGCAGTCTGCAAACACTTTCTCTGCAGAGTCCCAAAACAGGCGTTTTCAGTCCATTACCGGCATATGGAAGAAACAGCAGTCAGCACAGGGAAATATCTGCTTCTAAATCCAAAACGCAGCTATCTAACAGAACGGTTGTCAATGTGTGCACTCAACTTCCAGAGTTAAACCCGTGTGTGGATTCAGCAGTCTGCAAACACTTTCTCTGCAGAGTCCCAAAACAGGCGTTTTCAGCCCATTACCGGCATATGGAAGAAACAGCAGTAAGCACAGGGAAATATCTGCTTCTAAATCCAAAACGCAGCTATCTAACAGAACGGTTGTCAATGTGTGCACTCAACTTCCAGAGTTAAACCCGTGTGTGGATTCAGCAGTCTGCAAACACTTTCTCTGCAGAGTCCCAAAACAGGCGTTTTCAGCCCATTACTGGCATATGGAAGAAACAGCAGTAAGCCCAGGCAAATATCTGCTTCTAAATCCAAAACGCAGCTATCTAGCAGAACGGTTGTCAAAGTGTGCACTCAACTTCCAGAGTTAAACCCGTGTGTGGATTCAGCAGTCTGCAAACACTTTCTCTGCAGAGTCCCAAAACAGGCGTTTTCAGCCCATTACCGGCATATGGAAGAAACAGCAGTCAGCACAGGGAAATACCTGCTTCTAAATCCAAAACGCAGCTATCTAACAGAACGGTTGTCAATGTGTGCACTCAACTTCCAGAGTTAAACCCGTGTGTGGATTCAGCAATCTGCAAACACTTTCTCTGCAGAGTCCCAAAACAGGCGTTTTCAGCCCATTACCGGCATATGGAAGAAACAGCAGTAAGCCCAGGGAAATATCTGCTTCTAAATCCAAAACGCAGCTATCTAGCAGAACGGTTGTCAATGTGTGCACTCAACTTCCAGAGTTAAACCCGTGTGTGGATTCAGCAGTCTGCAAACACTTTCTCTGCAGAGTCCCAAAACAGGCGTTTTCAGCCCATTACCGGCATATGGAAGAAACAGCAGTAAGCACAGGGAAATATCTGCTTCTAAATCCAAAACGCAGCTATCTAACAGAACGGTTGTCAATGTGTGCACTCAACTTCCAGAGTTAAACCCGTGTGTGGATTCAGCAATCTGCAAACACTTTCTCTGCAGAGTCCCAAAACAGGCGTTTTCAGCCCATTACCGGCATATGGAAGAAACAGCAGTAAGCCCAGGGAAATATCTGCTTCTAAATCCAAAACGCAGCTATATAGCAGAACGGTTGTCAATGTGTGCACTCAACTTCCAGAGTTAAACCCGTGTGTGGATTCAGCAGTCTGCAAACACTTTCTCTGCAGAGTCCCAAAACAGGCGTTTTCAGCCCATTACCGGCATATGGAAGAAACAGCAGTCAGCACAGGGAAATATCTGCTTCTAAATACAAAACGCAGCTATCTAACAGAACGGTTGTCAATGTGTGCACTCAACTTCCAGAGTTAAACCCGTGTGTGGATTCAGCAGTCTGCAAACACTTTCTCTGCAGAGTCCCAAAACAGGCGTTTTCAGCCCATTACCGGCATATGGAAGAAACAGCAGTAAGCACAGGGAAATATCTGCTTCTAAATACAAAACGAAGCTATCTAACAGAACGGTTGTCAATGTGTGCACTCAACTTCCAGAGTTAAACCCGTGTGTGGATTCAGCAGTCTGCAAACACTTTCTCTGCAGAGTCCCAAAACAGGCGTTTTCAGCCCATTACCGGCATATGGAAAAACAGCAGTCAGCACAGGGAAATATCTGCTTCTAAATCCAAAACGCAGCTATCTAACAGACGGTTGTCAATGTGTGCACTCAACTTCCAGAGTTAAACCCGTGTGTGGATTCAGCAGTCTGCAAACACTTTCTCTGCAGAGTCCCAAAACAGGCGTTTTCAGCCCGTTACCGGCATATGGAAGAAACAGCTGTAAGCACAGGGAAATATCTGCTTCTAAATCCAAAACGCAGCTATCTAACAGAACGGTTGTCAATGTGTGCACTCAACTTCCAGAGTTAAACCCGTGTGTGGATTCAGCAGTCTGCAAACACTTTCTCTGCAGAGTCCCAAAAGAGGCGTTTTCAGCCCATTACCGGCATATGGAAGAAACAGCAGTCAGCACAGGGAAATATCTGCTTCTAAATCCAAAACGTAGCTATCTAACAGAACGGTTGTTAATGTGTACACTCAACTTCCAGAGTTAAACCCGTGTGTGGATTCAGCAGTCTGCAAACACTTTCTCTGCAGAGTCCCAAAACAGGCGTTTTCAGCCCATTACCGGCATATGGAAGAAACAGCAGTCAGCACAGGGAAATATCTGCTTCTAAAACCAAAACGCAGCTATCTAACAGAACGGTTGTCAATGTGTGCACTCAACTTCCAGAGTTAAACCCGTGTGGGGATTCAGCAGTCTGCAAACACTTTCTCTGCAGAGTCCCAAAACAGGCGTTTTCAGCCCATTACCGGCATATGGAAGAAACAGCAGTAAGCACAGGGAAATATCTGCTTCTAAATCCAAAACGCAACTATCTAACAGAACGGTTGTCAATGTGTGCACTCAACTTCCAGAGTTAAACCCGTGTGTGGATTCAGCAGTCTGCAAACTCTTTCTCTGCAGAGTCCCAAAACAGGCGTTTTCAGCCCATTACCGGCATATGGAAGAAACAGCAGTCAGCACAGGGAAATATCTGCTTCTAAATCCAAAACGCAGCTATCTAACAGAACGGTTGTCAATGTGTGCACTCAACTTCCAGAGTTAAACCCGTGTGTGGATTCAGCAGTCTGCAAACACTTTCTCTGCAGAGTCCCAAAGCAGGCGTTTTCAGCCCGTTACCGGCATATGGAAGAAACAGCTGTAAGCACAGGGAAATATCTGCTTCTAAATCCAAAACGCAGCTATCTAACAGAACGATTGTCACTGTGTGCACTCAACTTTCAGAGTTAAACCCGTGTGTGGATTCAGCAGTCTGCAAACACTTTCTCTGCAGAGTCCCAAAACAGGCGTTTTCAGCCCATTACCGGCATATGGAAGAAACAGCAGTCAGCACAGGGAAATATCTGCTTCTAAATCCAAAACACAGCTATCTAACAGAACGGTTGTCAATGTGTGCACTCAACTTCCAGAGTTAAACCCGTGTGTGGATTCAGCAGTCTGCAAACACTTTCTCTGCAGAGTCCCAAAACAGGCGTTTTCAGCCCATTACCGGCATATGGAAGAAACAGCAGTAAGCACAGGGAAATATCTGCTTCTAAATCCAAAACGCAGCTATCTAACAAAACGGTTGTCAATGTGTGCACCGAACTTCCAGAGTTAAACCCGTGTGTGGATTCAGCAGTCTGCAAACACTTTCTCTGCAGAGTCCCAAAACAGGCGTTTTCAGCCCATTACCGGCATATGGAAGAAACAGCAGTAAGCACAGGGAAATATCTGCTTCTAAATCCAAAACGCAGCTATCTAACAGAACGGCTGTCAATGTGTGCACTCAACTTCCAGAGTTAAACCCGTGTGTGGATTCAGCAGTCTGCAAACACTTTCTCTGCAGAGTCCCAAAACAGGCGTTTTCAGCCCGTTACCGGCATATGGAAGAAACAGCTGTAAGCACAGGGAAATATCTGCTTCTAAATCCAAAACGCAGCTATCTAACAGAACGGTTGTCAATGTGTGCACTCAACTTCCAGAGTTAAACCCGTGTGTGGATTCAGCAGTCTGCAAACACTTTCTCTGCAGAGTCCCAAAAGAGGCGTTTTCAGCCCATTACCGGCATATGGAAGAAACAGCAGTCAGCACAGGGAAATATCTGCTTCTAAATCCAAAACGTAGCTATCTAACAGAACGGTTGTTAATGTGTACACTCAACTTCCAGAGTTAAACCCGTGTGTGGATTCAGCAGTCTGCAAACACTTTCTCTGCAGAGTCCCAAAACAGGCGTTTTCAGCCCATTACCGGCATATGGAAGAAACAGCAGTCAGCACAGGGAAATATCTGCTTCTAAAACCAAAACGCAGCTATCTAACAGAACGGTTGTCAATGTGTGCACTCAACTTCCAGAGTTAAACCCGTGTGGGGATTCAGCAGTCTGCAAACACTTTCTCTGCAGAGTCCCAAAACAGGCGTTTTCAGCCCATTACCGGCATATGGAAGAAACAGCAGTAAGCACAGGGAAATATCTGCTTCTAAATCCAAAACGCAACTATCTAACAGAACGGTTGTCAATGTGTGCACTCAACTTCCAGAGTTAAACCCGTGTGTGGATTCAGCAGTCTGCAAACTCTTTCTCTGCAGAGTCCCAAAACAGGCGTTTTCAGCCCATTACCGGCATATGGAAGAAACAGCAGTCAGCACAGGGAAATATCTGCTTCTAAATCCAAAACGCAGCTATCTAACAGAACGGTTGTCAATGTGTGCACTCAACTTCCAGAGTTAAACCCGTGTGTGGATTCAGCAGTCTGCAAACACTTTCTCTGCAGAGTCCCAAAGCAGGCGTTTTCAGCCCGTTACCGGCATATGGAAGAAACAGCTGTAAGCACAGGGAAATATCTGCTTCTAAATCCAAAACGCAGCTATCTAACAGAACGATTGTCACTGTGTGCACTCAACTTTCAGAGTTAAACCCGTGTGTGGATTCAGCAGTCTGCAAACACTTTCTCTGCAGAGTCCCAAAACAGGCGTTTTCAGCCCATTACCGGCATATGGAAGAAACAGCAGTCAGCACAGGGAAATATCTGCTTCTAAATCCAAAACACAGCTATCTAACAGAACGGTTGTCAATGTGTGCACTCAACTTCCAGAGTTAAACCCGTGTGTGGATTCAGCAGTCTGCAAACACTTTCTCTGCAGAGTCCCAAAACAGGCGTTTTCAGCCCATTACCGGCATATGGAAGAAACAGCAGTAAGCACAGGGAAATATCTGCTTCTAAATCCAAAACGCAGCTATCTAACAAAACGGTTGTCAATGTGTGCACCGAACTTCCAGAGTTAAACCCGTGTGTGGATTCAGCAGTCTGCAAACACTTTCTCTGCAGAGTCCCAAAACAGGCGTTTTCAGCCCATTACCGGCATATGGAAGAAACAGCAGTAAGCACAGGGAAATATCTGCTTCTAAATCCAAAACGCAGCTATCTAACAGAACGGCTGTCAATGTGTGCACTCAACTTCCAGAGTTAAACCCGTGTGTGGATTCAGCAGTCTGCAAACACTTTCTCTGCAGAGTCCCAAAACAGGCGTTTTCAGCCCATTACCGGCATATGGATGAAACAGCAGTCAGCACAGGGAAATATCTGCTTCTAAATCCAAAACGCAGCTATCTAACAGAACAGTTGTCAATGTGTGCACTCAACTTCCAGAGTTAAACCCGTGTGTGGATTCGGCAGTCTGCAAACACTTTCTCTGCAGAGTCCCAAAACAGGCGTTTTCAGCCCGTTACCGGCATATGGAAGAAACAGCTGTAAGCACAGGGAAATATCTGCTTCTAAATCCAAAACGCAGCTATCTAACAGAACGGTTGTCAATGTGTGCACTCAACTTCCAGAGTTAAACCCGTGTGTGGATTCAGCAGTCTGCAAACACTTTCTCTGCAGAGTCCCAAAACAGGCGTTTTCAGCCCATTACCGGCATATGGAAGAAACAGCAGTCAGCACAGGGAAATATCTGCTTCTAAATCCAAAACGCAGCTATCTAACAGAACGATTGTCAATGTGTGCACTCAACTTCCAGAGTTAAACCCGTGTGTGGATTCAGCAGTCTGCAAACACTTTCTCTGCAGAGTCCCAAAACAGGCGTTTTCAGCCCGTTACCGGAATATGGAAGAAACAGCAGTAAGCACAGGGAAATATCTGCTTCTAAATCCAAAACGCAGCTATCTAACAGAACGGTTGTCAATGTGTGCACTCAACTTCCAGAGTTAAACCCGTGTGTGGATTCAGCAGTCTGCAAACACTTTCTCTGCAGAGTCCCAAAACAGGCGTTTTCAGCCCATTACCGGCATATGGAAGAAACAGCAGTCAGCACAGGGAAATATCTGCTTCTAAATCCAAAACGGAGCTATCTAACAGAACGGCTGTCAATGTGTGCACTCAACTTCCAGAGTTAAACCCGTGTGTGGATTCAGCAGTCTGCAAACACTTTCTCTGCAGAGTCCCAAAACAGGCGTTTTCAGCCCATTACCGGCATATGGAAGAAACAGCAGTAAGCACAGGGAAATATCTGCTTCTAAATCCAAAACGCAGCTATCTAACAGAACGGTTGTCAATGTGTGAACTCAACTTCCAGAGTTAAACCCGTGTGTGGATTCAGCAGTCTGCAAACACTTTCTCTGCAGAGTCCCAAAACAGGCGTTTTCAGCCCGTTACCGGAATATGGAAGAAACAGCAGTAAGCACAGGGAAATATCTGCTTCTAAATCCAAAACGCAGCTATCTAACAGAACGGTTGTCAATGTGTGCACTCAACTTCCAGAGTTAAACCCGTGTGTGGATTCAGCAGTCTGCAAACACTTTCTCTGCAGAGTCCCAAAACAGGCGTTTTCAGCCCATTACCGGCATATAGAAGAAACACCAGTAAGCACAGGCAAATATCTGCTTCTAAATCCAAAACGCAGCTATCTAGCAGAACGGTTTTCAAAGTGTGCACTCAACTTCCAGAGTTAAACCCATGTGTGGATTCAGCAGTCTGCAAACACTTTCTCTGCAGAGTCCCAAAACAGGCGTTTTCAGTCCATTACCGGCATATGGAAGAAACAGCAGTCAGCACAGGGAAATATCTGCTTCTAAATCCAAAACGCAGCTATCTAACAGAACGGTTGTCAATGTGTGCACTCAACTTCCAGAGTTAAACCCGTGTGTGGATTCAGCAGTCTGCAAACACTTTCTCTGCAGAGTCCCAAAACAGGCGTTTTCAGCCCATTACCGGCATATGGAAGAAACAGCAGTAAGCACAGGGAAATATCTGCTTCTAAATCCAAAACGCAGCTATCTAACAGAACGGTTGTCAATGTGTGCACTCAACTTCCAGAGTTAAACCCGTGTGTGGATTCAGCAGTCTGCAAACACTTTCTCTGCAGAGTCCCAAAACAGGCGTTTTCAGCCCATTACTGGCATATGGAAGAAACAGCAGTAAGCCCAGGCAAATATCTGCTTCTAAATCCAAAACGCAGCTATCTAGCAGAACGGTTGTCAAAGTGTGCACTCAACTTCCAGAGTTAAACCCGTGTGTGGATTCAGCAGTCTGCAAACACTTTCTCTGCAGAGTCCCAAAACAGGCGTTTTCAGCCCATTACCGGCATATGGAAGAAACAGCAGTCAGCACAGGGAAATACCTGCTTCTAAATCCAAAACGCAGCTATCTAACAGAACGGTTGTCAATGTGTGCACTCAACTTCCAGAGTTAAACCCGTGTGTGGATTCAGCAGTCTGCAAACACTTTCTCTGCAGAGTCCCAAAACAGGCGTTTTCAGCCCATTACCGGCATATGGAAGAAACAGCAGTAAGCCCAGGGAAATATCTGCTTCTAAATCCAAAACGCAGCTATCTAGCAGAACGGTTGTCAATGTGTGCACTCAACTTCCAGAGTTAAACCCGTGTGTGGATTCAGCAGTCTGCAAACACTTTCTCTGCAGAGTCCCAAAACAGGCGTTTTCAGCCCATTACCGGCATATGGAAGAAACAGCAGTAAGCACAGGGAAATATCTGCTTCTAAATCCAAAACGCAGCTATCTAACAGAACGGTTGTCAATGTGTGCACTCAACTTCCAGAGTTAAACCCGTGTGTGGATTCAGCAATCTGCAAACACTTTCTCTGCAGAGTCCCAAAACAGGCGTTTTCAGCCCATTACCGGCATATGGAAGAAACAGCAGTAAGCCCAGGGAAATATCTGCTTCTAAATCCAAAACGCAGCTATATAGCAGAACGGTTGTCAATGTGTGCACTCAACTTCCAGAGTTAAACCCGTGTGTGGATTCAGCAGTCTGCAAACACTTTCTCTGCAGAGTCCCAAAACAGGCGTTTTCAGCCCATTACCGGCATATGGAAGAAACAGCAGTCAGCACAGGGAAATATCTGCTTCTAAATACAAAACGCAGCTATCTAACAGAACGGTTGTCAATGTGTGCACTCAACTTCCAGAGTTAAACCCGTGTGTGGATTCAGCAGTCTGCAAACACTTTCTCTGCAGAGTCCCAAAACAGGCGTTTTCAGCCCATTACCGGCATATGGAAGAAACAGCAGTAAGCACAGGGAAATATCTGCTTCTAAATACAAAACGAAGCTATCTAACAGAACGGTTGTCAATGTGTGCACTCAACTTCCAGAGTTAAACCCGTGTGTGGATTCAGCAGTCTGCAAACACTTTCTCTGCAGAGTCCCAAAACAGGCGTTTTCAGCCCATTACCGGCATATGGAAAAACAGCAGTCAGCACAGGGAAATATCTGCTTCTAAATCCAAAACGCAGCTATCTAACAGACGGTTGTCAATGTGTGCACTCAACTTCCAGAGTTAAACCCGTGTGTGGATTCAGCAGTCTGCAAACACTTTCTCTGCAGAGTCCCAAAACAGGCGTTTTCAGCCCGTTACCGGCATATGGAAGAAACAGCTGTAAGCACAGGGAAATATCTGCTTCTAAATCCAAAACGCAGCTATCTAACAGAACGGTTGTCAATGTGTGCACTCAACTTCCAGAGTTAAACCCGTGTGTGGATTCAGCAGTCTGCAAACACTTTCTCTGCAGAGTCCCAAAAGAGGCGTTTTCAGCCCATTACCGGCATATGGAAGAAACAGCAGTCAGCACAGGGAAATATCTGCTTCTAAATCCAAAACGTAGCTATCTAACAGAACGGTTGTTAATGTGTACACTCAACTTCCAGAGTTAAACCCGTGTGTGGATTCAGCAGTCTGCAAACACTTTCTCTGCAGAGTCCCAAAACAGGCGTTTTCAGCCCATTACCGGCATATGGAAGAAACAGCAGTCAGCACAGGGAAATATCTGCTTCTAAAACCAAAACGCAGCTATCTAACAGAACGGTTGTCAATGTGTGCACTCAACTTCCAGAGTTAAACCCGTGTGGGGATTCAGCAGTCTGCAAACACTTTCTCTGCAGAGTCCCAAAACAGGCGTTTTCAGCCCATTACCGGCATATGGAAGAAACAGCAGTAAGCACAGGGAAATATCTGCTTCTAAATCCAAAACGCAACTATCTAACAGAACGGTTGTCAATGTGTGCACTCAACTTCCAGAGTTAAACCCGTGTGTGGATTCAGCAGTCTGCAAACTCTTTCTCTGCAGAGTCCCAAAACAGGCGTTTTCAGCCCATTACCGGCATATGGAAGAAACAGCAGTCAGCACAGGGAAATATCTGCTTCTAAATCCAAAACGCAGCTATCTAACAGAACGGTTGTCAATGTGTGCACTCAACTTCCAGAGTTAAACCCGTGTGTGGATTCAGCAGTCTGCAAACACTTTCTCTGCAGAGTCCCAAAGCAGGCGTTTTCAGCCCGTTACCGGCATATGGAAGAAACAGCTGTAAGCACAGGGAAATATCTGCTTCTAAATCCAAAACGCAGCTATCTAACAGAACGATTGTCACTGTGTGCACTCAACTTTCAGAGTTAAACCCGTGTGTGGATTCAGCAGTCTGCAAACACTTTCTCTGCAGAGTCCCAAAACAGGCGTTTTCAGCCCATTACCGGCATATGGAAGAAACAGCAGTCAGCACAGGGAAATATCTGCTTCTAAATCCAAAACACAGCTATCTAACAGAACGGTTGTCAATGTGTGCACTCAACTTCCAGAGTTAAACCCGTGTGTGGATTCAGCAGTCTGCAAACACTTTCTCTGCAGAGTCCCAAAACAGGCGTTTTCAGCCCATTACCGGCATATGGAAGAAACAGCAGTAAGCACAGGGAAATATCTGCTTCTAAATCCAAAACGCAGCTATCTAACAAAACGGTTGTCAATGTGTGCACCGAACTTCCAGAGTTAAACCCGTGTGTGGATTCAGCAGTCTGCAAACACTTTCTCTGCAGAGTCCCAAAACAGGCGTTTTCAGCCCATTACCGGCATATGGAAGAAACAGCAGTAAGCACAGGGAAATATCTGCTTCTAAATCCAAAACGCAGCTATCTAACAGAACGGCTGTCAATGTGTGCACTCAACTTCCAGAGTTAAACCCGTGTGTGGATTCAGCAGTCTGCAAACACTTTCTCTGCAGAGTCCCAAAACAGGCGTTTTCAGCCCATTACCGGCATATGGATGAAACAGCAGTCAGCACAGGGAAATATCTGCTTCTAAATCCAAAACGCAGCTATCTAACAGAACAGTTGTCAATGTGTGCACTCAACTTCCAGAGTTAAACCCGTGTGTGGATTCAGCAGTCTGCAAACACTTTCTCTGCAGAGTCCCAAAACAGGCGTTTTCAGCCCGTTACCGGCATATGGAAGAAACAGCTGTAAGCACAGGGAAATATCTGCTTCTAAATCCAAAACGCAGCTATCTAACAGAACGGTTGTCAATGTGTGCACTCAACTTCCAGAGTTAAACCCGTGTGTGGATTCAGCAGTCTGCAAACACTTTCTCTGCAGAGTCCCAAAACAGGCGTTTTCAGCCCATTACCGGCATATGGAAGAAACAGCAGTCAGCACAGGGAAATATCTGCTTCTAAATCCAAAACGCAGCTATCTAACAGAACGATTGTCAATGTGTGCACTCAACTTCCAGAGTTAAACCCGTGTGTGGATTCAGCAGTCTGCAAACACTTTCTCTGCAGAGTCCCAAAACAGGCGTTTTCAGCCCGTTACCGGAATATGGAAGAAACAGCAGTAAGCACAGGGAAATATCTGCTTCTAAATCCAAAACGCAGCTATCTAACAGAACGGTTGTCAATGTGTGCACTCAACTTCCAGAGTTAAACCCGTGTGTGGATTCAGCAGTCTGCAAACACTTTCTCTGCAGAGTCCCAAAACAGGCGTTTTCAGCCCATTACCGGCATATGGAAGAAACAGCAGTCAGCACAGGGAAATATCTGCTTCTAAATCCAAAACGGAGCTATCTAACAGAACGGCTGTCAATGTGTGCACTCAACTTCCAGAGTTAAACCCGTGTGTGGATTCAGCAGTCTGCAAACACTTTCTCTGCAGAGTCCCAAAACAGGCGTTTTCAGCCCATTACCGGCATATGGAAGAAACAGCAGTAAGCACAGGGAAATATCTGCTTCTAAATCCAAAACGCAGCTATCTAACAGAACGGTTGTCAATGTGTGAACTCAACTTCCAGAGTTAAACCCGTGTGTGGATTCAGCAGTCTGCAAACACTTTCTCTGCAGAGTCCCAAAACAGGCGTTTTCAGCCCGTTACCGGAATATGGAAGAAACAGCAGTAAGCACAGGGAAATATCTGCTTCTAAATCCAAAACGCAGCTATCTAACAGAACGGTTGTCAATGTGTGCACTCAACTTCCAGAGTTAAACCCGTGTGTGGATTCAGCAGTCTGCAAACACTTTCTCTGCAGAGTCCCAAAACAGGCGTTTTCAGCCCATTACCGGCATATAGAAGAAACACCAGTAAGCACAGGCAAATATCTGCTTCTAAATCCAAAACGCAGCTATCTAGCAGAACGGTTTTCAAAGTGTGCACTCAACTTCCAGAGTTAAACCCATGTGTGGATTCAGCAGTCTGCAAACACTTTCTCTGCAGAGTCCCAAAACAGGCGTTTTCAGCCAATTACGGGCATATGGAAGAAACAGCAGTAAGCACAGGGAAATATCTGCTTCTAAATCCAAAACGCAGCTATCTAACAGAACGGTTGTCAATGTGTGCACTCAACTTCCAGAGTTAAACCCGTGTGTGGATTCAGCAGTCTGCAAACACTTTCTCTGCAGAGTCCCAAAACAGGCGTTTTCAGCCCATTACCGGCATATGGAAGAAACAGCAGTAAGCCCAGGGAAATATCTGCTTGTAAATGCAAAACGCAGCTATCTAGCAGAACGGTTGTCAATGTGTGCACTCAACTTCCAGAGTTAAACCCGTGTGTGGATTCAGCAGTCTGCAAACACTTTCTCTGCAGAGTCCCAAAACAGGCGTTTTCAGCCCATTACCGGCATATGGAAGAAACAGCAGTCAGCACAGGGAAATATCTGCTTCTAAATCCAAAACGCAGCTATCTAACAGAACGGTTGTCAATGTGTGCACTCAACTTCCAGAGTTAAACCCGTGTGTGGATTCAGCAGTCTGCAAACACTTTCTCTGCAGAGTCCCAAAACAGGCGTTTTCAGCCCATTACCGGCATATGGAAGAAACAGCAGTCAGCACAGGGAAATATCTGCTTCTAAATCCAAAACGCAGCTATCTAAAAGAACGGTTGTCAATGTGTGGACTCAACTTCCAGAGTTAAACCCGTGTGTGGATTCAGCAGTCTGCAAACACTTTCTCTGCAGAGTCCCAAAACAGGCGTTTTCAGCCCATTACCGGCATATGGAAGAAACAGCAGTAAGCCCAGGGAAATATCTGCTTCTAAATCCAAAACGCAGCTATCTAACAGAACGGTTGTCAATGTGTGCACTCAACCTCCAGAGTTAAACCCGTGTGTGGATTCAGCAGTCTGCAAACACTTTCTCTGCAGAGTCCCAAAACAGGCGTTTTCAGCCCATTACCGGAATATGGAAGAAACAGCAGTCAGCACAGGGAAATATCTGCTTCTAAATCCAAAACGCAGCTATCTAACAGAACGGTTGTCAATGTGTGCACTCAACTTCCAGAGTTAAACCGGTGTGTGGATTCAGCAGTCTGCAAACACTTTCTCTGCAGAGTCCCAAAGCAGGCGTTTTCAGCCCGTTACCGGCATATGGAAGAAACAGCTGTAAGCACAGGGAAATATCTGCTTCTAAATCCAAAACGCAGCTATCTAACAGAACGGTTGTCACTGTGTGCACTCAACTTTCAGAGTTAAACCCGTGTGTGGATTCAGCAGTCTGCAAACACTTTCTCTGCAGAGTCCCAAAACAGGCGTTTTCAGCCCATTAACGGCATATGGAAGAAACAGCAGTCAGCACAGGGAAATATCTGCTTCTAAATCCAAAACGCAGCTATCTAACAGAACGGTTGTCAATGTGTGCACTCAACTTCCAGAGTTAAACCCGTGTGTGGATTCAGCAGTCTGCAAACACTTTCTCTGCAGAGTCCCAAAACAGGCGTTTTCAGCCCATTACCGGAATATGGAAGAAACAGCAGTAAGCACAGGGAAATATCTGCTTCTAAATCCAAAACGCAGCTATCTAACAGAACGGTTGTCAATGTGTGCACTCAACTTCCAGAGTTAAACCCGTGTGTGGATTCAGCAGTCTGCAAACACTTTCTCTGCAGAGTCCCAAAACAGGCGTTTTCAGCCCATTACCGGCATATGGAAGAAACAGCAGTAAGCACAGGGAAATATCTGCTTCTAAATCCAAAACGCAGCTATCTAACAGAACGGCTGTCAATGTGTGCACTCAACTTCCAGAGTTAAACCCGTGTGTGGATTCAGCAGTCTGCAAACACTTTCTCTGCAGAGTCCCAAAACAGGCGTTTTCAGCCCATTACCGGCATATGGATGAAACAGCAGTCAGCACAGGGAAATATCTGCTTCTAAATCCAAAACGCAGCTATCTAACAGAACGGTTGTCAATGTGTGCACTCAACTTCCAGAGTTAAACCCGTTTGTGGATTCAGCAGTCTGCAAACACTTTCTCTGCAGAGTCCCAAAGCAGGCGTTTTCAGCCCGTTACCGGCATATGGAAGAAACAGCTGTAAGCACAGGGAAATATCTGCTTCTAAATCCAAAACGCAGCTATCTAACAGAATGGTTGTCACTGTGTGCACTCAACTTCCGTAGTTAAACCCGTGTGTGGATTCAGCAGTCTGCAAACAATTTCTCTGCAGAGTCCCAAAACAGGCGTTTTCAGCCCATTACCGGCATATGGAAGAAACAGCAGTCAGCACAGGGAAATATCTTCTTCTAAATCCAAAACACAGCTATCTAACAGAACGGTTGTCAATGTGTGCACTCAACTTCCAGAGTTAAACCCGTGTGTGGATTCAGCAGTCTGCAAACACTTTCTCTGCAGAGTCCCAAAACAGGCGTTTTCAACCCATTACCGGAATATGGAAGAAACAGCAGTAAGCACAGGGAAATATCTGCTTCTAAATCCAAAACGCAGCTATCTAACAGCACGGTTGTCAATGTGTGAACTCAACTTCCAGAGTTAAACCCGTGTGTGGATTCAGCAGTCTGCAAACACTTTCTCTGCAGAGTCCCAAAACAGGCGTTTTCAGCCCATTACCGGCATATGGAAGAAATAGCAGTAAGCACAGGGAAATATCTGCTTCTAAATCCAAAACGCAGCTATCTAACAGAACGGCTGTCAATGTGTGCACTCAACTTCCAGAGTTAAACTCGTGTGTGGATTCAGCAGTCTGCAAACACTTTCTCTGCAGAGTCCCAAAACAGGCGTTTTCAGCCCATTAACGGCATATGGATGAAACAGCAGTCAGCACAGGGAAATATCTGCTTCTAAATCCAAAACGCAGCTATCTAACAGAACGGTTGTCAATGTGTGCACTTAACTTCCAGAGTTAAACCCGTTTGTGGATTCAGCAGTCTGCAAACACTTTCTCTGCAGAGTCCCAAAGCAGGCGTTTTCAGCCCGTTACCGGCATATGGAAGAAACAGCTGTAAGCACAGGGAAATATCTGCTTCTAAATCCAAAACGCAGCTATCTAACAGAACGGTTGTCACTGTGTGCACTCAACTTCCAGAGTTAAACCCGTGTGTGGATTCAGCAGTCTGCAAACACTTTCTCTGCAGAGTCCCAAAACAGGCGTTTTCAGCCCATTACCAGAATATGGAAGAAACAGCAGTCAGCACAGGGAAATATCTGCTTCTAAATCCAAAACGCAGCTATCTAACAGAACGGTTGTCAATGTGTGCACTCAACTTCCAGAGTTAAACACGTGTGTGGATTCAGCAGTCTGCAAACACTTTCTCTGCAGAGTCCCAAAACAGGCGTTTTCAGCCCATTACCGGAATATGGAAGAATCAGCAGTAAGCACAGGGAAATATCTGCTTCTAAATCCAAAACGCAGCTATCTAACAGAACGGTTGTCAATGTGTGAACTCAACTTCCAGAGTTAAACCCGTGTGTGGATTCAGCAGTCTGCAAACACTTTCTCTACAGAGTCCCAAAACAGGCGTTTTCAGCCCGTTACCGGCATATGGAAGAAACAGCTGTAAGCACAGGGAAATATCTGCTTCTAAATCCAAAACGCAGCTATCTAACAGAACGGTTGTCAATGTGTGCACTCAACTTCCAGAGTTAAACCCGTGTGTGGATTCAGCAGTCTGCAAACACTTTCTCTGCAGAGTCCCAAAACAGGCGTTTTCAGCCCATTACCGGCATATGGAAGAAACAGCAGTCAGCACAGGGAAATATCTGCTTCTAAATCCAAAACGCAGCTATCTAACAGAACGGTTGTCAATGTGTACACTCAACTTCCAGAGTTAAACCCGTGTGTGGATTCAGCAGTCTGCAAACACTTTCTCTACAGAGTCCCAAAACAGGCGTTTTCAGCCCATTACCGGCATATGGAAGAAACAGCAGTAAGCACAGGGAAATATCTGCTTCTAAATCCAAAACGCAGCTATCTAACAGAACGGTTGTCAATGTGTTCACTCAACTTCCAGAGTTAAACCAGTGTGTGGATTCAGCAGTCTGCAAACACTTTCTCTGCAGAGTCCCAAAACAGGCGTTTTCAGCCCATTACCGGCATATGGAAGAAACAGCAGTAAGCACAGGGAAATATCTGCTTCTAAATCCAAAACGCAGCTATCTAACAGAACGGTTGTGAATGTGTGCACTCAACTTCCAGAGTTAAACCCGTGTGTGGATTCAGCAGTCTGCAAACAATTTCTCTGCAGAGTCCCAAAACAGGCGTTTTCAGCCCATTACCGGCATATGGATGAAACAGCAGTCAGCACAGGGAAATATCTGCTTCTAAATCCAAAACGCAGCTATCTAACAGAACGGTTGTCAATGAGTGCACTCAACTTCCAGAGTTAAACCCGTGTGTGGATTCAGCAGTCTGCAAACACTTTCTCTGCAGAGTCCCAAAACAGGCGTTTTCAGCCCTTTACCAGCATATGGAAGAAACAGCAGTAAGCACAGGGAAATATCTGCTTCTAAATCCAAAACGCAGCTATCTAACAGAACGGTTGTCACTGAATGCACTCAACTTCCAGAGTTAAACCCGTGTGTGGATTCAGCAGTCTGCAAACTCTTTCTCTGCAGAGTCCCAAAACAGGCGTTTTCAGCCCATTACCGGCATAAGGAAGAAACAGCAGTCAGCACAGGGAAATATCTGCTTCTAAATCCAAAACACAGCTATCTAACAGAACGGTTGTCAATGTGTGCACTCAACTTCCAGAGTTAAACCCGTGTGTGGATTCAGCAGTCTGCAAACACTTTCTCTGCAGAGTCCCAAAACAGGCGTTTTCAGGCCATTACCGGAATATGGAAGAAACAGCAGTAAGCACAGGGAAATATCTGCTTCTAAATCCAAAACGCAGCTATCTAACAGAACGGTTGTCAATGTGTGAACTCAACTTCCAGAGTTAAACCCGTGTGTGGATTCAGCAGTCTGCAAACACTTTCTCTGCAGAGTCCCAAAACAGGCGTTTTCAGCCCATTACCGGCATATGGAAGAAACAGCAGTAAGCACAGGCAAATATCTGCTTCTAAATCCAAAACGCAGCTATCTAACAGAACGGCTGTCAATGTGTGCACTCAACTTCCAGAGTTAAACCCGTGTGTGGATTCAGCAGTCTGCAAACACTTTCTCTGCAGAGTCCCAAAACAGGCGTTTTCAGCCCATTACCGGCATATGGAAGAAACAGCAGTCAGCACAGGGAAATATCTGCTTCTAAATCCAAAACGCAGCTATCTAACAGAACGGTTGTCAATGTGTGCACTCAACTTCCAGAGTTAAACCCGTGTGTGGATTCAGCAGTCTGCAAACACTTTCTCTGCAGAGTCCCAAAACAGGCGTTTTCAGCCCGTTACCGGCATATGGAAGAAACAGCAGTCAGCACAGGGAAATATCTGCTTCTAAATCCAAAACGCAGCTATCTAACAGAACGGTTGTCAATGTGTGCACTCAACTTCCAGAGTTAAACCCGTGTGTGGATTCAGCAGTCTGCAAACACTTTCTCTGCAGAGTCCCAAAACAGGCGTTTTCAGCCCATTACCGGCATATGGAAGAAACAGCAGTCAGCACAGGGAAATATCTGCTTCTAAATCCAAAACGGAGCTATCTAACAGAACGGTTGTCAATGTGTGCACTCAACTTCCAGAGTTAAACCCGTTTGTGGATTCAGCAGTCTGCAAACACTTTCTCTGCAGAGTCCCAAAACAGGCGTTTTCAGCCCGTTACCGGCATATGGAAGAAACAGCTGTAAGCACAGGGAAATATCTGCTTCTAAATCCAAAACGCAGCTATCTAACAGAACGGTTGTCACTGTGTGCACTCAACTTCCAGAGTTAAACCCGTGTGTGGATTCAGCAGTCTGCAAACACTTTCTCTGCAGAGTCCCAAAACAGGCGTTTTCAGCCCATTACCGGCATATGGAAGAAACAGCAGTCAGCACAGGGAAATATCTACTTCTAAATCCAAAACGCAGCTATCTAACAGAACGGTTGTCAATGTGTGCACTCAACTTCCAGAATTAAACCCGTGTGTGGATTCAGCAGTCTGCAAACATTTTCTCTGCAGAGTCCCAAAACAGGCGTTTTCAGCCCATTACCGGAATATGGAAGAAACAGCAGTAAGCACAGGGAAATATCTGCTTCTAAATCCAAAACGCAGCTATCTAACAGAACGGTTGTCAATGTGTGAACTCAACTTCCAGAGTTAAACCCGTGTCTGGATTCAGCAGTCTGCAAACACTTTCTCTGCAGAGTCCCAAAACAGGCGTTTTCAGCCCATTACCGGCATATGGAAGAAACAGCAGTCAGCACAGGGAAATATCTGCTTCTAAATCCAAAACGCAGCTATCTAACAGAACGGCTGTCAATGTGTGCACTCAACTTCCAGAGTTAAACCCGTGTGTGGATTCAGCAGTCTGCAAACACTTTCTCTGCAGAGTCCCAAAACAGGCGTTTTCAGCCCACTACCGGTATATGGATGAAACAGCAGTCAGCACAGGGAAATATCTGCTTCTAAATCCAAAACGCAGCTATCTAACAGAACGGTTGTCAATGTGTGCACTCAACTTCCAGAGTTAAACCCGTGTGTGGATTCAGCAGTCTGCAAACACTTTCTCTGCAGAGTAACAAAACAGGCATTTTCAGCCCATTACCGGCATATGGAAGAAACAGCAGTAAGCACAGGGAAATATCTGCTTCTAAATCCAAAACGCAGCTATCTAACAGAACGGTTGTCAATGTGTGCACTCAACTTCCAGAGTTAAACCCGTGTGTGGATTCAGCAGTCTGCAAACACTTTCTCTGCAGAGTCCCAAAACAGGCGTTTTCAGCCCATTACCGGCATATGGAAGAAACAGCAGTCAGCACAGGGAAATATCTGCTTCTAAATCCAAAACGCAGCTATCTAACAGAACGGTTGTCAATGTGTGCACTCAACTTCCAGAGTTAAACCCGTTTGTGGATTCAGCAGTCTGCAAAAACTTTCTCTGCAGAGTCCCAAAGCAGGCGTTTTCAGCCCGTTACCGGCATATGGAAGAAACAGCTGTAAGCACAGGGAAATATCTGCTTCTAAATCCAAAACGCAGCTATCTAACGGAACGGTTGACAATGTGTGCACTCAACTTCCAGAGCTAAACCCGTGTGTGGATTCAGCAGTCTGCAAACACTTTCTCTGCAGAGTCCCAAAAGAGGCGTTTTCAGCCCATTACCGGCATATGGAAGAAACAGCAGTCAGCACAGGGAAATATCTGCTTCTAAATCCAAAACGCAGGTATCTAACAGAACGATTGTCAATGTGTGCACTCAACTTCCAGAGTTAAACCCGTGTGTGGATTCAGCAGTCTGCAAACACTTTCTCTGCAGAGTCCCAAAACAGGCGTTTTCAGCCCATTACCGGCATATGGAAGAAACAGCAGTAAGCACAGGGAAATATCTGCTTCTAAATCCAAAACGGAGCTTTCTAACAGAACGGCTGTCAATGTGTGCACTCAACTTCCAGAGTTAAACCCGTGTGTCGATTCAGCAGTCTGCAAACACTTTCTCTGCAGAGTCCCAAAACAGGCGTTTTCAGCCCATTACCGGCATATGGATGAAACAGCAGTCAGCACAGGGAAATATCTGCTTCTAAATCCAAAACGCAGCTATCTAACAGAACGGTTGTCAATGTGTGCACTCAACTTCCAGAGTTAAACCCGTGTGTGGATTCAGCAGTCTGCAAACACTTTCTCTGCAGGGTCCCAAAACAGGCGTTTTCAGCCCATTACCGGCATATGGAAGAAACAGCAGTCAGCACAGGGAAATATCTGCTTCTAAATCCAAAACGCAGCTATCTAACAGAACGGTTGTCAATGTGTGCACTCAACTTCCAGAGTTAAACCCGTTTGTGGATTCAGCAGTCTGCAAACACTTTCTCTGCAGAGTCCCAAAACAGGCGTTTTCAGCCCGTTACCGGCATATGGAAGAAACAGCTGTAAGCACAGGGAAATATCTGCTTCTAAATCCAAAACACAGCTATCTAACAGAACGGTTGTCACTGTGTGCACTCAACTTCCAGAGTTAAACCCGTGTGTGGATTCAGCAGTCTGCAAACACTTTCTCTGCAGAGTCCCAAAACAGGCGTTTTCAGCCCATTACCGGCATATGGAAGAAACAGCAGTCAGAGCAGGGAAATATCTGCTTCTAAATCCAAAACACAGCTATCTAACAGAACGGTTGTCAATGTGTGCACTCAACTTCCAGAGTTAAACCCGTGTGTGGATTCAGCAGTCTGCAAACACTTTCTCTGCAGAGTCCCAAAACAGGCGTTTTCAGCCCATTACCGGAATATGGAAGAAACAGCAGTAAGCACAGGGAAATATCTGCTTCTAAATCCAAAACGCAGCTATCTAACAGAACGGTTGTCAATGTGTGCACTCAACTTCCAGAGTTAATCCCGTGTGTGGATTCAGCAGTCTGCAAACACTTTCTCTGCAGAGTCCCAAAACAGGCGTTTTCAGCCCATTACCGGAATATGGAAGAAACAGCAGTAAGCACAGGGAAATATCTGCTTCTAAATCCAAAACGCAGCTATCTAACAGAACGGTTGTCAATGTGTGCACTCAACTTCCAGAGTTAAACCCGTGTGTGGATTCAGCAGTCTGCAAACACTTTCTCTGCAGAGTCCCAAAACAGGCGTTTTCAGCCCACTACCGGTATATGGATGAAACAGCAGTCAGCACAGTGAAATATCTGCTTCTAAATCCAAAACGCAGCTATCTAACAGAACGGTTGTCAATGTGTGCACTCAACTTCCAGAGTTAAACCCGTGTGTGGATTCAGCAGTCTGCAAACACTTTCTCTGCAGAGTCCCAAAACAGGCATTTTCAGCCCATTACCGGCATATGGAAGAAACAGCAGTAAGCACAGGGAAATATCTGCTTCTAAATCCAAAACGCAGCTATCTAACAGAACGGTTGTCAATGTGTTCACTCAACTTCCAGAGTTAAACCCGTGTGTGGATTCAGCAGTCTGCAAACACTTTCTCTGCAGAGTCCCAAAACAGGCGTTTTCAGCCCATTACCGGCATATGGAAGAAACAGCAGTCAGCACAGGGAAATATCTGCTTCTAAATCCAAAACGCAGCTCTCTAACAGAACGGTTGTCAATGTGTGCACTCAACTTCCAGAGTTAAACCCGTGTGTGGATTCAGCAGTCTGCAAACACTTTCTCTGCAGAGTCCCAAAACAGGCGTTTTCAGCCCGTTACCGGCATATGGAAGAAACAGCTGTAAGCACAGGGAAATATCTGCTTCTAAATCCAAAACGCAGCTATCTAGCAGAACGGTTGTCAATGTGTGCACTCAACTTCCAGAGTTAAACCCGTGTGTGGATTCAGCAGTCTGCAAACACTTTCTCTGCAGAGTCCCAAAACAGGCGTTTTCAGCCCATTACCGGCATATGGAAGAAACAGCAGTCAGCACAGGGAAATATCTGCTTCTAAATCCAAAACGCAGCTATCTAACAGAACGATTGTCAATGTGTGCACTCAACTTCCAGAATTAAACCCGTGTGTGGATTCAGCAGTCTGCAAACACTTTCTCTGCAGAGTCCCAAAACAGGCGTTTTCAGCCCATTACCGGCATATGGAAGAAACAGCAGTCAGCACAGGGAAATATCTGCTTCTAAATCCAAAACGGAGCTATCTAACAAAACGGCTGTCAATGTGTGCACTCAACTTCCAGAGTTAAACCCGTGTGTGGATTCAGCAGTCCGCAAACACTTTCTCTGCAGAGTCCCAAAACAGGCGTTTTCAGCCCATTACCGGCATATGGATGAAACAGCAGTCAGCACAGGGAAATATCTGCTTCTAAATCCAAAACGCAGCTATCTAACAGAACGGTTGTCAATGTGTGCACTCAACTTCGAGAGTTAAACCCGTGTGTGGATTCAGCAGTCTGCAAACACTTTCTCTGCAGAGTCCCAAAACAGGCGTTTTCAGCCCATTACCGGCATATGGAAGAAACAGCAGTAAGCACAGGGAAATATCTGCTTCTAAATCCAAAACGCAGCTATCTAACAGAACGGTTGTCAATGTGTGCACTCAACTTCCAGAGTTAAACCCGTGTGTGGATTCAGCAGTCTGCAAACACTTTCTCTGAAGAGTCCCAAAACAGGCGTTTTCAGCCCATTACCGGCATATGGAAGAAACAGTAGTAAGCACAGGGAAATATCTGCTTCTAAATCCAAAACGCAGCTATCTAACAGAACGGTTGTCAATGTGTGCACTCAACTTCCAGAGTTAAACCCGTGTGTGGATTCAGCAGTCTGCAAACACTTTCTCTGCAGAGTCCCAAAACAGGCGTTTTCAGCCCATTACCGGAATATGGAAGAAACAGCAGTAAGCACAGGGAAATATCTGCTTCTAAATCCAAAATGCAGCTATCTAACAGAACGGTTGTCAATGTGTGCACTCAACTTCCAGAGTTAAACCCGTGTGTGGATTCAGCAGTCTGCAAACACTTTCTCTGCAGAGTCCCAAAACAGGCGTTTTCAGCCCATTACCGGCATATGGAAGAAACAGCAGTAAGCACAGGGAAATATCTGCTTCTAAATCCAAAACGCAGCTACCTAACAGAACGGTTGTCAATGTGTGCACTCAACTTCCAGAGTTAAACCCGTGTGTGGATTCAGCAGTCTGCAAACACTTTCTCTGCAGAGTCCCCTAACAGGCGTTTTCAGCCCATTACCGGAATATGGAAGAAACAGCAGTAAGCACAGGGAAATATCTGCTTCTAAATCCAAAACGCAGCTATCTAACAGAACGGTTGTCAATGTGTGCACTCAACTTCCAGAGTTAAACCCGTGTGTGGATTCAGCAGTCTGCAAACACTTTCTCTGCAGAGTCCCAAAACAGGCGTTTTCAGCCCATTACCGGCATATGGAAGAAACAGCAGTCAGTACAGGGAAATATCTGCTTCTAAATCCAAAACGGAGCTATCTAACAGAACGGCTGTCAATGTGTGCACTCAACTTCCAGAGTTAAACCCGTGTGTGGATTCAGCAGTCTGCAGACACTTTCTCTGCAGAGTCCGAAAACAGGCGTTATCAGCCCGTTACCGGCATATGGATGAAACAGCAGTCAGCACAGGGAAATATCTGCTTCTAAATCCAAAACGCAGCTATCTAACAGAACGGTTGTCAATGTGTGCACTCAACTTCCAGAGTTAAACCCGTGTGTGGATTCAGCAGTCTGCAAACACTTTCTCTGCAGAGTCCCAAAACAGGCGTTTTCAGCCCATTACCGGCATATGGAAGAAACAGCAGTAAGCACAGGGAAATATCTGCTTCTAAATCCAAAACGCAGCTATCTAACAGAACGGTTGTCAATGTGTGCACTCAACTTCCAGAGCTAAACCCGTGTGTGGATTCAGCAGTCTGCAAACACTTTCTCTGCAGAGTCCCAAAACAGGCGTTTTCAGCCCATTACCGGCATATGGAAGAAACAGCAGTCAGCACAGGGAAATATCTGCTTCTAAATCCAAAACGCAGCTATCTAACAGAACGATTGTCAGTGTGTGCACTCAACTTCCAGAGTTAAACCCGTGTGTGGATTCAGCAGTCTGCAAACACTTTCTCTGCAGAGTCCCAAAACAGGCGTTTTCAGCCCATTACCGGCATATGGAAGAAACAGCAGTAAGCACAGGGAAATATCTGCTTCTAAATCCAAAACGGAGCTATCTAACAGAACGGCTGTCAATGTGTGCACTCAACTTCCAGAGTTAAACCCGTGTGTGGATTCAGCAGTCTGCACACACTTTCTCTGCAGAGTCCCAAAACAGGCGTTTTCAGCCCATTACCGGCATATGGATGAAACAGCAGTCAGCACAGGGAAATATCTGCTTCTAAATCCAAAACGCAGCTATCTAACAGAACGGTTGTTAATGTGTGCACTCAACTTCCAGAGTTAAACCCGTGTGTGGATTCAGCAGTCTGCAAACACTTTCTCTGCAGGGTCCCAAAACAGGCGTTTTCAGCCCATTACCGGCATATGGAAGAAACAGCAGTCAGCACAGGGAAATATCTGCTTCTAAATGCAAAACGCAGCTATCTAACAGAACGGTTGTCAATGTGTGCACTCAACTTCCAGAGTTAAACCCGTTTGTGGATTCAGCAGTCTGCAAACACTTTCTCTGCAGAGTCCCAAAACAGGCGTTTTCAGCCCGTTAGGGGCATATGGAAGAAACAGCTGTAAGCACAGGGAAATATCTGCTTCTAAATCCAAAACGCAGCTATCTAACAGAACGGTTGTCAATGTGTGCACTCAACTTCCAGAGTTAAACCCGTGTGTGGATTCAGCAGTCTGCAAACACTGTCTCTGCAGAGTCCCAAAACAGGCGTTTTCAGCCCATTACCGGCATATGGAAGAAACAGCAGTCAGCACAGGGAAATATCTGCTTCTAAATCCAAAACGCAGCTATCTAACAGAACGGTTGTCAATGTGTGCACTCAAATTCCAGAGTTAAACCCGTTTGTGGATTCAGCAGTCTGCAAACACTTTCTCTGCAGAGGCCCAAAACAGGCGTTTTCAGCCCGTTACCGGCATATGGAAGAAACAGCTGTAAGCACAGGGAAATATCTGCTTCTAAATCCAAAACGCAGCTATCTAACAGAACGGTTGTCACTGTGTGCACTCAACTTCCAGAGTTAAACCCGTGTGTGGATTCAGCAGTCTGCAAACACTTTCTCTGCAGAGTCCCAAAACAGGCGTTTTCAGCCCATTACCGGCATATGGAAGAAACAGCAGTCAGCACAGGGAAATATCTGCTTCTAAATCCAAAACACAGCTATCTAACAGAACGGTTGTCAATGTGTGCACTCAACTTCCAGAGTTAAACCCGTGTGTGGATTCAGCAGTCTGCAAACACTTTCTCTGCAGAGTCCCAAAACAGGCGTTTTCAGCCCATTACCGGAATATGGAAGAAACAGCAGTAAGCACAGGGAAATATCTGCTTCTAAATCCAAAACGCAGCTATCTAACAGAACGGTTGTCAATGTGTGCACTCAACTTCCAGAGTTAAACCCGTGTGTGGATTCAGCAGTCTGCAAACACTTTCTCTGCAGAGTCCCAAAACAGGCGTTTTCAGCCCATTACCGGAATATGGAAGAAACAGCAGTAAGCACAGGGAAATATCTGCTTCTAAATCCAAAACGCAGCTATCTAACAGAACGGTTGTCAATGTGTGCACTCAACTTCCAGAGTTAAACCCGTGTGTGGATTCAGCAGTCTGCAAACACTTTCTCTGCAGAGTCCCAAAACAGGCGTTTTCAGCCCACTACCGGTATATGGATGAAACAGCAGTCAGCACAGTGAAATATCTGCTTCTAAATCCAAAACGCAGCTATCTAACAGAACGGTTGTCAATGTGTGCACTCAACTTCCAGAGTTAAACCCGTGTGTGGATTCAGCAGTCTGCAAACACTTTCTCTGCAGAGTCCCAAAACAGACATTTTCACCCCATTACCGGCATATGGAAGAAACAGCAGTAAGCACAGGGAAATATCTGCTTCTAAATCCAAAACGCAGCTATCTAACAGAACGGTTGTCAATGTGTGCACTCAACTTCCAGAGTTAAACCCGTGTGTGGATTCAGCAGTCTGCAAACACTTTCTCTGCAGAGTCCCAAAACAGGCGTTTTCAGCCCCTTACCGGCATATGGAAGAAACAGCAGTCAGCACAGGGAAATATCTGCTTCTAAATCCAAAACGCAGCTCTCTAACAGAACGGTTGTCAATGTGTGCACTCAACTTCCAGAGTTAAACCCGTGTGTGGATTCAGCAGTCTGCAAACACTTTCTCTGCAGAGTCCCAAAACAGGCGTTTTCAGCCCGTTACCGGCATATGGAAGAAACAGCTGTAAGCACTGGGAAATATCTGCTTCTAAATCCAAAACGCAGCTATCTAGCAGAACGGTTGTCAATGTGTGCACTCAACTTCCAGAGTTAAACCCGTGTGTGGATTCAGCAGTCTGCAAACACTTTCTCTGCAGAGTCCCAAAACAGGCGTTTTCAGCCCATTACCGGCATATGGAAGAAACAGCAGTCAGCACAGGGAAATATCTGCTTCTAAATCCAAAACGCAGCTATCTAACAGAACGATTGTCAATGTGTGCACTCAACTTCCAGAATTAAACCCGTGTGTGGATTCAGCAGTCTGCAAACACTTTCTCTGCAGAGTCCCAAAACAGGCGTTTTCAGCCCATTACCGGCATATGGAAGAAACAGCAGTCAGCACAGGGAAATATCTGCTTCTAAATCCAAAACGGAGCTATCTAACAAAACGGCTGTCAATGTGTGCACTCAACTTCCAGAGTTAAACCCGTGTGTGGATTCAGCAGTCTGCAAACACTTTCTCTGCAGAGTCCCAAAACAGGCGTTTTCAGCCCATTACCGGCATATGGATGAAACAGCAGTCAGCACAGGGAAATATCTGCTTCTAAATCCAAAACGCAGCTATCTAACAGAACGGTTGTCAATGTGTGCACTCAACTTCGAGAGTTAAACCCGTGTGTGGATTCAGCAGTCTGCAAACACTTTCTCTGCAGAGTCCCAAAACAGGCGTTTTCAGCCCATTACCGGCATATGGAAGAAACAGCAGTAAGCACAGGGAAATATCTGCTTCTAAATCCAAAACGCAGCTATCTAACAGAACGGTTGTCAATGTGTGCACTCAACTTCCAGAGTTAAACCCGTGTGTGGATTCAGCAGTCTGCAAACACTTTCTCTGAAGAGTCCCAAAACAGGCGTTTTCAGCCCATTACCGGCATATGGAAGAAACAGTAGTAAGCACAGGGAAATATCTGCTTCTAAATCCAAAACGCAGCTATCTAACAGAACGGTTGTCAATGTGTGCACTCAACTTCCAGAGTTAAACCCGTGTGTGGATTCAGCAGTCTGCAAACACTTTCTCTGCAGAGTCCCAAAACAGGCGTTTTCAGCCCATTACCGGAATATGGAAGAAACAGCAGTAAGCACAGTGAAATATCTGCTTCTAAATCCAAAACGCAGCTATCTAACAGAACGGTTGTCAATGTGTGCACTCAACTTCCAGAGTTAAACCCGTGTGTGGATTCAGCAGTCTGCAAACACTTTCTCTGCAGAGTCCCAAAACAGGCGTTTTCAGCCCATTACCGGCATATGGAAGAAACAGCAGTAAGCACAGGGAAATATCTGCTTCTAAATCCAAAACGCAGCTACATAACAGAACGGTTGTCAATGTGTGCACTCAACTTCCAGAGTTAAACCCGTGTGTGGATTCAGCAGTCTGCAAACACTTTCTCTGCAGAGTCCCCTAACAGGCGTTTTCAGCCCATTACCGGAATATGGAAGAAACAGCAGTAAGCACAGGGAAATATCTGCTTCTAAATCCAAAACGCAGCTATCTAACAGAACGGTTGTCAATGTGTGCACTCAACTTCCAGAGTTAAACCCGTGTGTGGATTCAGCAGTCTGCAAACACTTTCTCTGCAGAGTCCCAAAACAGGCGTTTTCAGCCCATTACCGGCATATGGAAGAAACAGCAGTCAGTACAGGGAAATATCTGCTTCTAAATCCAAAACGGAGCTATCTAACAGAACGGCTGTCAATGTGTGCACTCAACTTCCAGAGTTAAACCCGTGTGTGGATTCAGCAGTCTGCAGACACTTTCTCTGCAGAGTCCGAAAACAGGCGTTATCAGCCCGTTACCGGCATATGGATGAAACAGCAGTCAGCACAGGGAAATATCTGCTTCTAAATCCAAAACGCAGCTATCTAACAGAACGGTTGTCAATGTGTGCACTCAACTTCCAGAGTTAAACCCGTGTGTGGATTCAGCAGTCTGCAAACACTTTCTCTGCAGAGTCCCAAAACAGGCGTTTTCAGCCCATTACCGGCATATGGAAGAAACAGCAGTAAGCACAGGGAAATATCTGATTCTAAATCCAAAACGCAGCTATCTAACAGAACGGTTGTCAATGTGTGCACTCAACTTCCAGAGCTAAACCCGTGTGTGGATTCAGCAGTCTGCAAACACTTTCTCTGCAGAGTCCCAAAACAGGCGTTTTCAGCCCATTACCGGCATATGGAAGAAACAGCAGTCAGCACAGGGAAATATCTGCTTCTAAATCCAAAACGCAGCTATCTAACAGAACGATTGTCAGTGTGTGCACTCAACTTCCAGAGTTAAACCCGTGTGTGGATTCAGCAGTCTGCAAACACTTTCTCTGCAGAGTCCCAAAACAGGCGTTTTCAGCCCATTACCGGCATATGGAAGAAACAGCAGTAAGCACAGGGAAATATCTGCTTCTAAATCCAAAACGGAGCTATCTAACAGAACGGCTGTCAATGTGTGCACTCAACTTCCAGAGTTAAACCCGTGTGTGGATTCAGCAGTCTGCAAACACTTTCTCTGCAGAGTCCCAAAACAGGCGTTTTCAGCCCATTACCGGCATATGGATGAAACAGCAGTCAGCACAGGGAAATATCTGCTTCTAAATCCAAAACGCAGCTATCTAACAGAACGGTTGTTAATGTGTGCACTCAACTTCCAGAGTTAAACCCGTGTGTGGATTCAGCAGTCTGCAAACACTTTCTCTGCAGGGTCCCAAAACAGGCGTTTTCAGCCCATTACCGGCATATGGAAGAAACAGCAGTCAGCACAGGGAAATATCTGCTTCTAAATCCAAAACGCAGCTATCTAACAGAACGGTTGTCAATGTGTGCACTCAACTTCCAGAGTTAAACCCGTTTGTGGATTCAGCAGTCTGCAAACACTTTCTCTGCAGAGTCCCAAAACAGGCGTTTTCAGCCCGTTAGGGGCATATGGAAGAAACAGCTGTAAGCACAGGGAAATATCTGCTTCTAAATCCAAAACGCAGCTATCTAACAGAACGGTTGTCAATGTGTGCACTCAACTTCCAGAGTTAAACCCGTGTGTGGATTCAGCAGTCTGCAAACACTGTCTCTGCAGAGTCCCAAAACAGGCGTTTTCAGCCCATTACCGGCATATGGAAGAAACAGCAGTCAGCACAGGGAAATATCTGCTTCTAAATCCAAAACGCAGCTATCTAACAGAACGGTTGTCAATGTGTGCACTCAAATTCCAGAGTTAAACCCGTTTGTGGATTCAGCAGTCTGCAAACACTTTCTCTGCAGAGGCCCAAAACAGGCGTTTTCAGCCCGTTACCGGCATATGGAAGAAACAGCTGTAAGCACAGGGAAATATCTGCTTCTAAATCCAAAACGCAGCTATCTAACAGAACGGTTGTCACTGTGTGCACTCAACTTCCAGAGTTAAACCCGTGTGTGGATTCAGCAGTCTGCAAACACTTTCTCTGCAGAGTCCCAAAACAGGCGTTTTCAGCCCATTACCGGCATATGGAAGAAACAGCAGTCAGCACAGGGAAATATCTGCTTCTAAATCCAAAACACAGCTATCTAACAGAACGGTTGTCAATGTGTGCACTCAACTTCCAGAGTTAAACCCGTGTGTGGATTCAGCAGTCTGCAAACACTTTCTCTGCAGAGTCCCAAAACAGGCGTTTTCAGCCCATTACCGGAATATGGAAGAAACAGCAGTAAGCACAGGGAAATATCTGCTTCTAAATCCAAAACGCAGCTATCTAACAGAACGGTTGTCAATGTGTGCACTCAACTTCCAGAGTTAATCCCGTGTGTGGATTCAGCAGTCTGCAAACACTTTCTCTGCAGAGTCCCAAAACAGGCGTTTTCAGCCCATTACCGGAATATGGAAGAAACAGCAGTAAGCACAGGGAAATATCTGCTTCTAAATCCAAAACGCAGCTATCTAACAGAACGGTTGTCAATGTGTGCACTCAACTTCCAGAGTTAAACCCGTGTGTGGATTCAGCAGTCTGCAAACACTTTCTCTGCAGAGTCCCAAAACAGGCGTTTTCAGCCCACTACCGGTATATGGATGAAACAGCAGTCAGCACAGTGAAATATCTGCTTCTAAATCCAAAACGCAGCTATCTAACAGAACGGTTGTCAATGTGTGCACTCAACTTCCAGAGTTAAACCCGTGTGTGGATTCAGCAGTCTGCAAACACTTTCTCTGCAGAGTCCCAAAACAGACATTTTCACCCCATTACCGGCATATGGAAGAAACAGCAGTAAGCACAGGGAAATATCTGCTTCTAAATCCAAAACGCAGCTATCTAACAGAACGGTTGTCAATGTGTGCACTCAACTTCCAGAGTTAAACCCGTGTGTGGATTCAGCAGTCTGCAAACACTTTCTCTGCAGAGTCCCAAAACAGGCGTTTTCAGCCCATTACCGGCATATGGAAGAAACAGCAGTCAGCACAGGGAAATATCTGCTTCTAAATCCAAAACGCAGCTCTCTAACAGAACGGTTGTCAATGTGTGCACTCAACTTCCAGAGTTAAACCCGTGTGTGGATTCAGCAGTCTGCAAACACTTTCTCTGCAGAGTCCCAAAACAGGCGTTTTCAGCCCGTTACCGGCATATGGAAGAAACAGCTGTAAGCACAGGGAAATATCTGCTTCTAAATCCAAAACGCAGCTATCTAGCAGAACGGTTGT
Organism: Aotus nancymaae; assembly: GCF_030222135.1. Taxonomy (NCBI): domain Eukaryota; kingdom Metazoa; phylum Chordata; class Mammalia; order Primates; family Aotidae; genus Aotus; species Aotus nancymaae. The sequence continues at coordinate 179,824 of NW_026988617.1, forward strand.
CAATGTGTGCACTCAACTTCCAGAGTTAAACCCATGTGTGGATTCAGCAGTCTGCAAACACTTTCTCTGCAGAGTCCCTAAACAGGCGTTTTCAGCCCATTACCGGCATATGGAAGAAACAGCAGTCAGCACAGGGAAATATCTGCTTCTAAATCCAAAACGCAGCTATCTAACAGAACGATTGTCAATGTGTGCACTCAACTTCCAGAATTAAACCCGTGTGTGGATTCAGCAGTCTGCAAACACTTTCTCTGCAGAGTCCCAAAACAGGCGTTTTCAGCCCATTACGGGCATATGGAAGAAACAGCAGTCAGCACAGGGAAATATCTGCTTCTAAATCCAAAACGGAGCTATCTAACAGAACGGCTGTCAATGTGTGCACTCAACTTCCAGAGTTAAACCCGTGTGTGGATTCAGCAGTCTGCAAACACTTTCTCTGCAGAGTCCCAAAACAGGCGATTTCAGCCCATTACCGGCATATGGATGAAACAGCAGTCAGCACAGGGAAATATCTGCTTCTAAATCCAAAACGCAGCTATCTAACAGAACGGTTGTCAATGTGTGCACTCAACTTCCAGAGTTAAACCCGTGTGTGGATTCAGCAGTCTGCAAACACTTTCTCTGCAGAGTCCCAAAACAGGCGTTTTCAGCCCATTACCGGCATATGGAAGAAACAGCAGTCAGCACAGGGAAATATCTGCTTCTAAATCCAAAACGCAGCTACCTAACAGAACGGTTGTCAATGTGTGCACTCAACTTCCAGAGTTAAACCCGTGTGTGGATTCAGCAGTCTGCAAACACTTTCTCTGCAGAGTCCCCTAACAGGCGTTTTCAGCCCATTACCGGAATATGGAAGAAACAGCAGTAAGCACAGGGAAATATCTGTTTCTAAATCCAAAACGCAGCTATCTAACAGAACGGTTGTCAATGTGTGCACTCAACTTCCAGAGCTAAACCCGTGTGTGGATTCAGCAGTCTGCAAACACTTTCTCTGCAGAGTCCCAAAACAGGCGTTTTCAGCCCATTACCGGCATATGGAAGAAAGAGCAGTCAGCACAGGGAAATATCTGCTTCTAAATCCAAAACGCAGCTATCTAACAGAACGATTGTCAGTGTGTGCACTCAACTTCCAGAGTTAAACCCGTGTGTGGATTCAGCAGTCTGCAAACACTTTCTCTGCAGAGTCCCAAAACAGGCGTTTTCAGCCCATTACCGGCATATGGAAGAAACAGCAGTAAGCACAGGGAAATATCTGCTTCTAAATCCAAAACGGAGCTATCTAACAGAACGGCTGTCAATGTGTGCACTCAACTTCCAGAGTTAAACCCGTGTGTGGATTCAGCAGTCTGCAAACACTTTCTCTGCAGAGTCCCAAAACAGGCGTTTTCAGCCCATTACCGGCATATGGATGAAACAGCAGTCAGCACAGGGAAATATCTGCTTCTAAATCCAAAACGCAGCTATCTAACAGAACGGTTGTTAATGTGTGCACTCAACTTCCAGAGTTAAACCCGTGTGTGGATTCAGCAGTCTGCAAACACTTTCTCTGCAGGGTCCCAAAACAGGCGTTTTCAGCCCATTACCGGCATATGGAAGAAACAGCAGTCAGCACAGGGAAATATCTGCTTCTAAATCCAAAACGCAGCTATCTAACAGAACGGTTGTCAATGTGTGCACTCAACTTCCAGAGTTAAACCCGTTTGTGGATTCAGCAGTCTGCAAACACTTTCTCTGCAGAGTCCCAAAACAGGCGTTTTCAGCCCGTTAGGGGCATATGGAAGAAACAGCTGTAAGCACAGGGAAATATCTGCTTCTAAATCCAAAACGCAGCTATCTAACAGAACGGTTGTCAATGTGTGCACTCAACTTCCAGAGTTAAACCCGTGTGTGGATTCAGCAGTCTGCAAACACTGTCTCTGCAGAGTCCCAAAACAGGCGTTTTCAGCCCATTACCGGCATATGGAAGAAACAGCAGTCAGCACAGGGAAATATCTGCTTCTAAATCCAAAACGCAGCTATCTAACAGAACGGTTGTCAATGTGTGCACTCAAATTCCAGAGTTAAACCCGTTTGTGGATTCAGCAGTCTGCAAACACTTTCTCTGCAGAGGCCCAAAACAGGCGTTTTCAGCCCGTTACCGGCATATGGAAGAAACAGCTGTAAGCACAGGGAAATATCTGCTTCTAAATCCAAAACGCAGCTATCTAACAGAACGGTTGTCACTGTGTGCACTCAACTTCCAGAGTTAAACCCGTGTGTGGATTCAGCAGTCTGCAAACACTTTCTCTGCAGAGTCCCAAAACAGGCGTTTTCAGCCCATTACCGGCATATGGAAGAAACAGCAGTCAGCACAGGGAAATATCTGCTTCTAAATCCAAAACACAGCTATCTAACAGAACGGTTGTCAATGTGTGCACTCAACTTCCAGAGTTAAACCCGTGTGTGGATTCAGCAGTCTGCAAACACTTTCTCTGCAGAGTCCCAAAACAGGCGTTTTCAGCCCATTACCGGAATATGGAAGAAACAGCAGTAAGCACAGGGAAATATCTGCTTCTAAATCCAAAACGCAGCTATCTAACAGAACGGTTGTCAATGTGTGCACTCAACTTCCAGAGTTAATCCCGTGTGTGGATTCAGCAGTCTGCAAACACTTTCTCTGCAGAGTCCCAAAACAGGCGTTTTCAGCCCATTACCGGAATATGGAAGAAACAGCAGTAAGCACAGGGAAATATCTGCTTCTAAATCCAAAACGCAGCTATCTAACAGAACGGTTGTCAATGTGTGCACTCAACTTCCAGAGTTAAACCCGTGTGTGGATTCAGCAGTCTGCAAACACTTTCTCTGCAGAGTCCCAAAACAGGCGTTTTCAGCCCACTACCGGTATATGGATGAAACAGCAGTCAGCACAGTGAAATATCTGCTTCTAAATCCAAAACGCAGCTATCTAACAGAACGGTTGTCAATGTGTGCACTCAACTTCCAGAGTTAAACCCGTGTGTGGATTCAGCAGTCTGCAAACACTTTCTCTGCAGAGTCCCAAAACAGACATTTTCACCCCATTACCGGCATATGGAAGAAACAGCAGTAAGCACAGGGAAATATCTGCTTCTAAATCCAAAACGCAGCTATCTAACAGAACGGTTGTCAATGTGTGCACTCAACTTCCAGAGTTAAACCCGTGTGTGGATTCAGCAGTCTGCAAACACTTTCTCTGCAGAGTCCCAAAACAGGCGTTTTCAGCCCATTACCGGCATATGGAAGAAACAGCAGTCAGCACAGGGAAATATCTGCTTCTAAATCCAAAACGCAGCTCTCTAACAGAACGGTTGTCAATGTGTGCACTCAACTTCCAGAGTTAAACCCGTGTGTGGATTCAGCAGTCTGCAAACACTTTCTCTGCAGAGTCCCAAAACAGGCGTTTTCAGCCCGTTACCGGCATATGGAAGAAACAGCTGTAAGCACAGGGAAATATCTGCTTCTAAATCCAAAACGCAGCTATCTAGCAGAACGGTTGTCAATGTGTGCACTCAACTTCCAGAGTTAAACCCATGTGTGGATTCAGCAGTCTGCAAACACTTTCTCTGCAGAGTCCCTAAACAGGCGTTTTCAGCCCATTACCGGCATATGGAAGAAACAGCAGTCAGCACAGGGAAATATCTGCTTCTAAATCCAAAACGCAGCTATCTAACAGAACGATTGTCAATGTGTGCACTCAACTTCCAGAATTAAACCCGTGTGTGGATTCAGCAGTCTGCAAACACTTTCTCTGCAGAGTCCCAAAACAGGCGTTTTCAGCCCATTACGGGCATATGGAAGAAACAGCAGTCAGCACAGGGAAATATCTGCTTCTAAATCCAAAACGGAGCTATCTAACAGAACGGCTGTCAATGTGTGCACTCAACTTCCAGAGTTAAACCCGTGTGTGGATTCAGCAGTCTGCAAACACTTTCTCTGCAGAGTCCCAAAACAGGCGATTTCAGCCCATTACCGGCATATGGATGAAACAGCAGTCAGCACAGGGAAATATCTGCTTCTAAATCCAAAACGCAGCTATCTAACAGAACGGTTGTCAATGTGTGCACTCAACTTCCAGAGTTAAACCCGTGTGTGGATTCAGCAGTCTGCAAACACTTTCTCTGCAGAGTCCCAAAACAGGCGTTTTCAGCCCATTACCGGCATATGGAAGAAACAGCAGTCAGCACAGGGAAATATCTGCTTCTAAATCCAAAACGCAGCTACCTAACAGAACGGTTGTCAATGTGTGCACTCAACTTCCAGAGTTAAACCCGTGTGTGGATTCAGCAGTCTGCAAACACTTTCTCTGCAGAGTCCCCTAACAGGCGTTTTCAGCCCATTACCGGAATATGGAAGAAACAGCAGTAAGCACAGGGAAATATCTGCTTCTAAATCCAAAACGCAGCTATCTAACAGAACGGTTGTCAATGTGTGCACTCAACTTCCAGAGCTAAACCCGTGTGTGGATTCAGCAGTCTGCAAACACTTTCTCTGCAGAGTCCCAAAACAGGCGTTTTCAGCCCATTACCGGCATATGGAAGAAAGAGCAGTCAGCACAGGGAAATATCTGCTTCTAAATCCAAAACGCAGCTATCTAACAGAACGATTGTCAGTGTGTGCACTCAACTTCCAGAGTTAAACCCGTGTGTGGATTCAGCAGTCTGCAAACACTTTCTCTGCAGAGTCCCAAAACAGGCGTTTTCAGCCCATTACCGGCATATGGAAGAAACAGCAGTAAGCACAGGGAAATATCTGCTTCTAAATCCAAAACGGAGCTATCTAACAGAACGGCTGTCAATGTGTGCACTCAACTTCCAGAGTTAAACCCGTGTGTGGATTCAGCAGTCTGCAAACACTTTCTCTGCAGAGTCCCAAAACAGGCGTTTTCAGCCCATTACCGGCATATGGATGAAACAGCAGTCAGCACAGGGAAATATCTGCTTCTAAATCCAAAACGCAGCTATCTAACAGAACGGTTGTTAATGTGTGCACTCAACTTCCAGAGTTAAACCCGTGTGTGGATTCAGCAGTCTGCAAACACTTTCTCTGCAGGGTCCCAAAACAGGCGTTTTCAGCCCATTACCGGCATATGGAAGAAACAGCAGTCAGCACAGGGAAATATCTGCTTCTAAATCCAAAACGCAGCTATCTAACAGAACGGTTGTCAATGTGTGCACTCAACTTCCAGAGTTAAACCCGTTTGTGGATTCAGCAGTCTGCAAACACTTTCTCTGCAGAGTCCCAAAACAGGCGTTTTCAGCCCGTTAGGGGCATATGGAAGAAACAGCTGTAAGCACAGGGAAATATCTGCTTCTAAATCCAAAACGCAGCTATCTAACAGAACGGTTGTCAATGTGTGCACTCAACTTCCAGAGTTAAACCCGTGTGTGGATTCAGCAGTCTGCAAACACTGTCTCTGCAGAGTCCCAAAACAGGCGTTTTCAGCCCATTACCGGCATATGGAAGAAACAGCAGTCAGCACAGGGAAATATCTGCTTCTAAATCCAAAACGCAGCTATCTAACAGAACGGTTGTCAATGTGTGCACTCAAATTCCAGAGTTAAACCCGTTTGTGGATTCAGCAGTCTGCAAACACTTTCTCTGCAGAGGCCCAAAACAGGCGTTTTCAGCCCGTTACCGGCATATGGAAGAAACAGCTGTAAGCACAGGGAAATATCTGCTTCTAAATCCAAAACGCAGCTATCTAACAGAACGGTTGTCACTGTGTGCACTCAACTTTCAGAGTTAAACCCGTGTGTGGATTCAGCAGTCTGCAAACACTTTCTCTGCAGAGTCCCAAAACAGGCGTTTTCAGCCCATTACCGGCATATGGAAGAAACAGCAGTCAGCACAGGGAAATATCTGCTTCTAAATCCAAAACACAGCTATCTAACAGAACGGTTGTCAATGTGTGCACTCAACTTCCAGAGTTAAACCCGTGTGTGGATTCAGCAGTCTGCAAACACTTTCTCTGCAGAGTCCCAAAACAGGCGTTTTCAGCCCATTACCGGAATATGGAAGAAACAGCAGTAAGCACAGGGAAATATCTGCTTCTAAATCCAAAACGCAGCTATCTAACAGAACGGTTGTCAATGTGTGCACTCAACTTCCAGAGTTAATCCCGTGTGTGGATTCAGCAGTCTGCAAACACTTTCTCTGCAGAGTCCCAAAACAGGCGTTTTCAGCCCATTACCGGAATATGGAAGAAACAGCAGTAAGCACAGGGAAATATCTGCTTCTAAATCCAAAACGCAGCTATCTAACAGAACGGTTGTCAATGTGTGCACTCAACTTCCAGAGTTAAACCCGTGTGTGGATTCAGCAGTCTGCAAACACTTTCTCTGCAGAGTCCCAAAACAGGCGTTTTCAGCCCACTACCGGTATATGGATGAAACAGCAGTCAGCACAGTGAAATATCTGCTTCTAAATCCAAAACGCAGCTATCTAACAGAACGGTTGTCAATGTGTGCACTCAACTTCCAGAGTTAAACCCGTGTGTGGATTCAGCAGTCTGCAAACACTTTCTCTGCAGAGTCCCAAAACAGACATTTTCACCCCATTACCGGCATATGGAAGAAACAGCAGTAAGCACAGGGAAATATCTGCTTCTAAATCCAAAACGCAGCTATCTAACAGAACGGTTGTCAATGTGTGCACTCAACTTCCAGAGTTAAACCCGTGTGTGGATTCAGCAGTCTGCAAACACTTTCTCTGCAGAGTCCCAAAACAGGCGTTTTCAGCCCATTACCGGCATATGGAAGAAACAGCAGTCAGCACAGGGAAATATCTGCTTCTAAATCCAAAACGCAGCTCTCTAACAGAACGGTTGTCAATGTGTGCACTCAACTTCCAGAGTTAAACCCGTGTGTGGATTCAGCAGTCTGCAAACACTTTCTCTGCAGAGTCCCAAAACAGGCGTTTTCAGCCCGTTACCGGCATATGGAAGAAACAGCTGTAAGCACAGGGAAATATCTGCTTCTAATTCCAAAACGCAGCTATCTAGCAGAACGGTTGTCAATGTGTGCACTCAACTTCCAGAGTTAAACCTGTGTGTGGATTCAGCAGTCTGCAAACACTTTCTCTGCAGAGTCCCTAAACAGGCGTTTTCAGCCCATTACCGGCATATGGAAGAAACAGCAGTCAGCACAGGGAAGTATCTGCTTCTAAATCCAAAACGCAGCTATCTAACAGAACGATTGTCAATGTGTGCACTCAACTTCCAGAATTAAACCCGTGTGTGGATTCAGCAGTCTGCAAACACTTTCTCTGCAGAGTCCCAAAACAGGCGTTTTCAGCCCATTACGGGCATATGGAAGAAACAGCAGTCAGCACAGGGAAATATCTGCTTCTAAATCCAAAACGGAGCTATCTAACAGAACGGCTGTCAATGTGTGCACTCAACTTCCAGAGTTAAACCCGTGTGTGGATTCAGCAGTCTGCAAACACTTTCTCTGCAGAGTCCCAAAACAGGCGTTTTCAGCCCGTTAGGGGCATATGGAAGAAACAGCTGTAAGCACAGGGAAATATCTGCTTCTAAATCCAAAACGCAGCTATCTAACAGAACGGTTGTCAATGTGTGCACTCAACTTCCAGAGTTAAACCCGTGTGTGGATTCAGCAGTCTGCAAACACTGTCTCTGCAGAGTCCCAAAACAGGCGTTTTCAGCCCATTACCGGCATATGGAAGAAACAGCAGTCAGCACAGGGAAATATCTGCTTCTAAATCCAAAACGCAGCTATCTAACAGAACGGTTGTCAATGTGTGCACTCAAATTCCAGAGTTAAACCCGTTTGTGGATTCAGCAGTCTGCAAACACTTTCTCTGCAGAGGCCCAAAACAGGCGTTTTCAGCCCGTTACCGGCATATGGAAGAAACAGCTGTAAGCACAGGGAAATATCTGCTTCTAAATCCAAAACGCAGCTATCTAACAGAACGGTTGTCACTGTGTGCACTCAACTTCCAGAGTTAAACCCGTGTGTGGATTCAGCAGTCTGCAAACACTTTCTCTGCAGAGTCCCAAAACAGGCGTTTTCAGCCCATTACCGGCATATGGAAGAAACAGCAGTCAGTACAGGGAAATATCTGCTTCTAAATCCAAAACGGAGCTATCTAACAGAACGGCTGTCAATGTGTGCACTCAACTTCCAGAGTTAAACCCGTGTGTGGATTCAGCAGTCTGCAGACACTTTCTCTGCAGAGTCCCAAAACAGGCGTTTTCAGCCCGTTACCGGCATATGGATGAAACAGCAGTCAGCACAGGGAAATATCTGCTTCTAAATCCAAAACGCAGCTATCTAACAGAACGGTTGTCAATGTGTGCACTCAACTTCCAGAGTTAAACCCGTGTGTGGATTCAGCAGTCTGCAAACACTTTCTCTGCAGAGTCCCAAAACAGGCGTTTTCAGCCCATTACCGGCATATGGAAGAAACAGCAGTAAGCACAGGGAAATATCTGCTTCTAAATCCAAAACGCAGCTATCTAACAGAACGGTTGTCAATGTGTGCACTCAACTTCCAGAGTTAAACCCGTGTGTGGATTCAGCAGTCTGCAAACACTTTCTCTGCAGATTCCCAAAACAGGCGTTTTCAGCCCATTACCGGCATATGGAAGAAACAGCAGTAAGCACAGGGAAATATCTGCTTCTAAATCCAAAACGCAGCTATCTAACAGAACGGCTGTCAATGTGTGCACTCAACTTCCAGAGTTAAACCCGTGTGTGGATTCAGCAGTCTGCAAACACTTTCTCTGCAGAGTCCCAAAACAGGCGTTTTCAGCCCATTACCGGCATAAGGAAGAAACAGCAGTAAGCACAGGGAAATATCTGCTTCTAAATCCAAAACGCAGCTATCTAACAGAACGGTTGTCAATGTGTGCACTCAACTTCCAGAGTTAAACCCGTGTGTGGATTCAGCAGTCTGCAAACACTTTCTCTGCAGAGTCCCAAAACAGGCGTTTTCAGCCCATTACCGGCATAAGGAAGAAACAGCAGTAAGCACAGGGAAATATCTGCTTCTAAATCCAAAACGCAGCTATCTAACAGAACGGTTGTCACTGTGTGCACTCAACTTCCAGAGTTAAACCCGTGTGTGGATTCAGCAGTCTGCAAACACTTTCTCTGCAGAGTCCCAAAACAGGCGTTTTCAGCCCGTTACCGGCATATGGAAGAAACAGCTGTAAGCACTGGGAAATATCTGCTTCTAAATCCAAAACGCAGCTATCTAGCAGAACGGTTGTCAATGTGTGCACTCAACTTCCAGAGTTAAACCCGTGTGTGGATTCAGCAGTCTGCAAACACTTTCTCTGCAGAGTCCCAAAACAGGCGTTTTCAGCCCATTACCGGCATATGGAAGAAACAGCAGTCAGCACAGGGAAATATCTGCTTCTAAATCCAAAACGCAGCTATCTAACAGAACGATTGTCAATGTGTGCACTCAACTTCCAGAATTAAACCCGTGTGTGGATTCAGCAGTCTGCAAACACTTTCTCTGCAGAGTCCCAAAACAGGCGTTTTCAGCCCATTACCGGCATATGGAAGAAACAGCAGTCAGCACAGGGAAATATCTGCTTCTAAATCCAAAACGGAGCTATCTAACAAAACGGCTGTCAATGTGTGCACTCAACTTCCAGAGTTAAACCCGTGTGTGGATTCAGCAGTCTGCAAACACTTTCTCTGCAGAGTCCCAAAACAGGCGTTTTCAGCCCATTACCGGCATATGGATGAAACAGCAGTCAGCACAGGGAAATATCTGCTTCTAAATCCAAAACGCAGCTATCTAACAGAACGGTTGTCAATGTGTGCACTCAACTTCGAGAGTTAAACCCGTGTGTGGATTCAGCAGTCTGCAAACACTTTCTCTGCAGAGTCCCAAAACAGGCGTTTTCAGCCCATTACCGGCATATGGAAGAAACAGCAGTAAGCACAGGGAAATATCTGCTTCAAAATCCAAAACGCAGCTATCTAACAGAACGGTTGTCAATGTGTGCACTCAACTTCCAGAGTTAAACCCGTGTGTGGATTCAGCAGTCTGCAAACACTTTCTCTGCAGAGTCCCAAAACAGGCGTTTTCAGCCCATTACCGGCATATGGAAGAAACAGCAGTCAGCACAGGGAAATATCTGCTTCTAAATCCAAAACGCAGCTCTCTAACAGAACGGTTGTCAATGTGTGCACTCAACTTCCAGAGTTAAACCCGTGTGTGGATTCAGCAGTCTGCAAACACTTTCTCTGCAGAGTCCCAAAACAGGCGTTTTCAGCCCGTTACCGGCATATGGAAGAAACAGCTGTAAGCACAGGGAAATATCTGCTTCTAAATCCAAAACGCAGCTATCTAGCAGAACGGTTGTCAATGTGTGCACTCAACTTCCAGAGTTAAACCCATGTGTGGATTCAGCAGTCTGCAAACACTTTCTCTGCAGAGTCCCTAAACAGGCGTTTTCAGCCCATTACCGGCATATGGAAGAAACAGCAGTCAGCACAGGGAAATATCTGCTTCTAAATCCAAAACGCAGCTATCTAACAGAACGATTGTCAATGTGTGCACTCAACTTCCAGAATTAAACCCGTGTGTGGATTCAGCAGTCTGCAAACACTTTCTCTGCAGAGTCCCAAAACAGGCGTTTTCAGCCCATTACGGGCATATGGAAGAAACAGCAGTCAGCACAGGGAAATATCTGCTTCTAAATCCAAAACGGAGCTATCTAACAGAACGGCTGTCAATGTGTGCACTCAACTTCCAGAGTTAAACCCGTGTGTGGATTCAGCAGTCTGCAAACACTTTCTCTGCAGAGTCCCAAAACAGGCGATTTCAGCCCATTACCGGCATATGGATGAAACAGCAGTCAGCACAGGGAAATATCTGCTTCTAAATCCAAAACGCAGCTATCTAACAGAACGGTTGTCAATGTGTGCACTCAACTTCCAGAGTTAAACCCGTGTGTGGATTCAGCAGTCTGCAAACACTTTCTCTGCAGAGTCCCAAAACAGGCGTTTTCAGCCCATTACCGGCATATGGAAGAAACAGCAGTCAGCACAGGGAAATATCTGCTTCTAAATCCAAAACGCAGCTACCTAACAGAACGGTTGTCAATGTGTGCACTCAACTTCCAGAGTTAAACCCGTGTGTGGATTCAGCAGTCTGCAAACACTTTCTCTGCAGAGTCCCCTAACAGGCGTTTTCAGCCCATTACCGGAATATGGAAGAAACAGCAGTAAGCACAGGGAAATATCTGCTTCTAAATCCAAAACGCAGCTATCTAACAGAACGGTTGTCAATGTGTGCACTCAACTTCAAGAGCTAAACCCGTGTGTGGATTCAGCAGTCTGCAAACACTTTCTCTGCAGAGTCCCAAAACAGGCGTTTTCAGCCCATTACCGGCATATGGAAGAAACAGCAGTCAGCACAGGGAAATATCTGCTTCTAAATCCAAAACGCAGCTATCTAACAGAACGATTGTCAGTGTGTGCACTCAACTTCCAGAGTTAAACCCGTGTGTGGATTCAGCAGTCTGCAAACACTTTCTCTGCAGAGTCCCAAAACAGGCGTTTTCAGCCCATTACCGGCATATGGAAGAAACAGCAGTAAGCACAGGGAAATATCTGCTTCTAAATCCAAAACGGAGCTATCTAACAGAACGGCTGTCAATGTGTGCACTCAACTTCCAGAGTTAAACCCGTGTGTGGATTCAGCAGTCTGCAAACACTTTCTCTGCAGAGTCCCAAAACAGGCGTTTTCAGCCCATTACCGGCATATGGATGAAACAGCAGTCAGCACAGGGAAATATCTGCTTCTAAATCCAAAACGCAGCTATCTAACAGAACGGTTGTCAATGTGTGCACTCAACTTCCAGAGTTAAACCCGTGTGTGGATTCAGCAGTCTGCAAACACTTTCTCTGCAGAGTCCCAAAACAGACATTTTCACCCCATTACCGGCATATGGAAGAAACAGCAGTAAGCACAGGGAAATATCTGCTTCTAAATCCAAAACGCAGCTATCTAACAGAACGGTTGTCAATGTGTGCACTCAACTTCCAGAGTTAAACCCGTGTGTGGATTCAGCAGTCTGCAAACACTTTCTCTGCAGAGTCCCAAAACAGGCGTTTTCAGCCCATTACCGGCATATGGAAGAAACAGCAGTCAGCACAGGGAAATATCTGCTTCTAAATCCAAAACGCAGCTCTCTAACAGAACGGTTGTCAATGTGTGCACTCAACTTCCAGAGTTAAACCCGTGTGTGGATTCAGCAGTCTGCAAACACTTTCTCTGCAGGGTCCCAAAACAGGCGTTTTCAGCCCATTACCGGCATATGGAAGAAACAGCAGTCAGCACAGGGAAATATCTGCTTCTAAATCCAAAACGCAGCTATCTAACAGAACGGTTGTCAATGTGTGCACTCAACTTCCAGAGTTAAACCCGTTTGTGGATTCAGCAGTCTGCAAACACTTTCTCTGCAGAGTCCCAAAACAGGCGTTTTCAGCCCGTTAGGGGCATATGGAAGAAACAGCTGTAAGCACAGGGAAATATCTGCTTCTAAATCCAAAACGCAGCTATCTAACAGAACGGTTGTCAATGTGTGCACTCAACTTCCAGAGTTAAACCCGTGTGTGGATTCAGCAGTCTGCAAACACTGTCTCTGCAGAGTCCCAAAACAGGCGTTTTCAGCCCATTACCGGCATATGGAAGAAACAGCAGTCAGCACAGGGAAATATCTGCTTCTAAATCCAAAACGCAGCTATCTAACAGAACGGTTGTCAATGTGTGCACTCAAATTCCAGAGTTAAACCCGTTTGTGGATTCAGCAGTCTGCAAACACTTTCTCTGCAGAGGCCCAAAACAGGCGTTTTCAGCCCGTTACCGGCATATGGAAGAAACAGCTGTAAGCACAGGGAAATATCTGCTTCTAAATCCAAAACGCAGCTATCTAACAGAACGGTTGTCACTGTGTGCACTCAACTTCCAGAGTTAAACCCGTGTGTGGATTCAGCAGTCTGCAAACACTTTCTCTGCAGAGTCCCAAAACAGGCGTTTTCAGCCCATTACCGGCATATGGAAGAAACAGCAGTCAGCACAGGGAAATATCTGCTTCTAAATCCAAAACACAGCTATCTAACAGAACGGTTGTCAATGTGTGCACTCAACTTCCAGAGTTAAACCCGTGTGTGGATTCAGCAGTCTGCAAACACTTTCTCTGCAGAGTCCCAAAACAGGCGTTTTCAGCCCATTACCGGAATATGGAAGAAACAGCAGTAAGCACAGGGAAATATCTGCTTCTAAATCCAAAACGCAGCTATCTAACAGAACGGTTGTCAATGTGTGCACTCAACTTCCAGAGTTAATCCCGTGTGTGGATTCAGCAGTCTGCAAACACTTTCTCTGCAGAGTCCCAAAACAGGCGTTTTCAGCCCATTACCGGAATATGGAAGAAACAGCAGTAAGCACAGGGAAATATCTGCTTCTAAATCCAAAACGCAGCTATCTAACAGAACGGTTGTCAATGTGTGCACTCAACTTCCAGAGTTAAACCCGTGTGTGGATTCAGCAGTCTGCAAACACTTTCTCTGCAGAGTCCCAAAACAGGCGTTTTCAGCCCACTACCGGTATATGGATGAAACAGCAGTCAGCACAGTGAAATATCTGCTTCTAAATCCAAAACGCAGCTATCTAACAGAACGGTTGTCAATGTGTGCACTCAACTTCCAGAGTTAAACCCGTGTGTGGATTCAGCAGTCTGCAAACACTTTCTCTGCAGAGTCCCAAAACAGACATTTTCACCCCATTACCGGCATATGGAAGAAACAGCAGTAAGCACAGGGAAATATCTGCTTCTAAATCCAAAACGCAGCTATCTAACAGAACGGTTGTCAATGTGTGCACTCAACTTCCAGAGTTAAACCCGTGTGTGGATTCAGCAGTCTGCAAACACTTTCTCTGCAGAGTCCCAAAACAGGCGTTTTCAGCCCATTACCGGCATATGGAAGAAACAGCAGTCAGCACAGGGAAATATCTGCTTCTAAATCCAAAACGCAGCTCTCTAACAGAACGGTTGTCAATGTGTGCACTCAACTTCCAGAGTTAAACCCGTGTGTGGATTCAGCAGTCTGCAAACACTTTCTCTGCAGGGTCCCAAAACAGGCGTTTTCAGCCCATTACCGGCATATGGAAGAAACAGCAGTCAGCACAGGGAAATATCTGCTTCTAAATCCAAAACGCAGCTATCTAACAGAACGGTTGTCAATGTGTGCACTCAACTTCCAGAGTTAAACCCGTTTGTGGATTCAGCAGTCTGCAAACACTTTCTCTGCAGAGTCCCAAAACAGGCGTTTTCAGCCCGTTAGGGGCATATGGAAGAAACAGCTGTAAGCACAGGGAAATATCTGCTTCTAAATCCAAAACGCAGCTATCTAACAGAACGGTTGTCAATGTGTGCACTCAACTTCCAGAGTTAAACCCGTGTGTGGATTCAGCAGTCTGCAAACACTGTCTCTGCAGAGTCCCAAAACAGGCGTTTTCAGCCCATTACCGGCATATGGAAGAAACAGCAGTCAGCACAGGGAAATATCTGCTTCTAAATCCAAAACGCAGCTATCTAACAGAACGGTTGTCAATGTGTGCACTCAAATTCCAGAGTTAAACCCGTTTGTGGATTCAGCAGTCTGCAAACACTTTCTCTGCAGAGGCCCAAAACAGGCGTTTTCAGCCCGTTACCGGCATATGGAAGAAACAGCTGTAAGCACAGGGAAATATCTGCTTCTAAATCCAAAACGCAGCTATCTAACAGAACGGTTGTCACTGTGTGCACTCAACTTCCAGAGTTAAACCCGTGTGTGGATTCAGCAGTCTGCAAACACTTTCTCTGCAGAGTCCCAAAACAGGCGTTTTCAGCCCATTACCGGCATATGGAAGAAACAGCAGTCAGCACAGGGAAATATCTGCTTCTAAATCCAAAACACAGCTATCTAACAGAACGGTTGTCAATGTGTGCACTCAACTTCCAGAGTTAAACCCGTGTGTGGATTCAGCAGTCTGCAAACACTTTCTCTGCAGAGTCCCAAAACAGGCGTTTTCAGCCCATTACCGGAATATGGAAGAAACAGCAGTAAGCACAGGGAAATATCTGCTTCTAAATCCAAAACGCAGCTATCTAACAGAACGGTTGTCAATGTGTGCACTCAACTTCCAGAGTTAATCCCGTGTGTGGATTCAGCAGTCTGCAAACACTTTCTCTGCAGAGTCCCAAAACAGGCGTTTTCAGCCCATTACCGGAATATGGAAGAAACAGCAGTAAGCACAGGGAAATATCTGCTTCTAAATCCAAAACGCAGCTATCTAACAGAACGGTTGTCAATGTGTGCACTCAACTTCCAGAGTTAAACCCGTGTGTGGATTCAGCAGTCTGCAAACACTTTCTCTGCAGAGTCCCAAAACAGGCGTTTTCAGCCCACTACCGGTATATGGATGAAACAGCAGTCAGCACAGTGAAATATCTGCTTCTAAATCCAAAACGCAGCTATCTAACAGAACGGTTGTCAATGTGTGCACTCAACTTCCAGAGTTAAACCCGTGTGTGGATTCAGCAGTCTGCAAACACTTTCTCTGCAGAGTCCCAAAACAGACATTTTCACCCCATTACCGGCATATGGAAGAAACAGCAGTAAGCACAGGGAAATATCTGCTTCTAAATCCAAAACGCAGCTATCTAACAGAACGGTTGTCAATGTGTGCACTCAACTTCCAGAGTTAAACCCGTGTGTGGATTCAGCAGTCTGCAAACACTTTCTCTGCAGAGTCCCAAAACAGGCGTTTTCAGCCCATTACCGGCATATGGAAGAAACAGCAGTCAGCACAGGGAAATATCTGCTTCTAAATCCAAAACGCAGCTCTCTAACAGAACGGTTGTCAATGTGTGCACTCAACTTCCAGAGTTAAACCCGTGTGTGGATTCAGCAGTCTGCAAACACTTTCTCTGCAGAGTCCCAAAACAGGCGTTTTCAGCCCGTTACCGGCATATGGAAGAAACAGCTGTAAGCACAGGGAAATATCTGCTTCTAATTCCAAAACGCAGCTATCTAGCAGAACGGTTGTCAATGTGTGCACTCAACTTCCAGAGTTAAACCTGTGTGTGGATTCAGCAGTCTGCAAACACTTTCTCTGCAGAGTCCCTAAACAGGCGTTTTCAGCCCATTACCGGCATATGGAAGAAACAGCAGTCAGCACAGGGAAGTATCTGCTTCTAAATCCAAAACGCAGCTATCTAACAGAACGATTGTCAATGTGTGCACTCAACTTCCAGAATTAAACCCGTGTGTGGATTCAGCAGTCTGCAAACACTTTCTCTGCAGAGTCCCAAAACAGGCGTTTTCAGCCCATTACGGGCATATGGAAGAAACAGCAGTCAGCACAGGGAAATATCTGCTTCTAAATCCAAAACGGAGCTATCTAACAGAACGGCTGTCAATGTGTGCACTCAACTTCCAGAGTTAAACCCGTGTGTGGATTCAGCAGTCTGCAAACACTTTCTCTGCAGAGTCCCAAAACAGGCGTTTTCAGCCCGTTAGGGGCATATGGAAGAAACAGCTGTAAGCACAGGGAAATATCTGCTTCTAAATCCAAAACGCAGCTATCTAACAGAACGGTTGTCAATGTGTGCACTCAACTTCCAGAGTTAAACCCGTGTGTGGATTCAGCAGTCTGCAAACACTGTCTCTGCAGAGTCCCAAAACAGGCGTTTTCAGCCCATTACCGGCATATGGAAGAAACAGCAGTCAGCACAGGGAAATATCTGCTTCTAAATCCAAAACGCAGCTATCTAACAGAACGGTTGTCAATGTGTGCACTCAAATTCCAGAGTTAAACCCGTTTGTGGATTCAGCAGTCTGCAAACACTTTCTCTGCAGAGGCCCAAAACAGGCGTTTTCAGCCCGTTACCGGCATATGGAAGAAACAGCTGTAAGCACAGGGAAATATCTGCTTCTAAATCCAAAACGCAGCTATCTAACAGAACGGTTGTCACTGTGTGCACTCAACTTCCAGAGTTAAACCCGTGTGTGGATTCAGCAGTCTGCAAACACTTTCTCTGCAGAGTCCCAAAACAGGCGTTTTCAGCCCATTACCGGCATATGGAAGAAACAGCAGTCAGTACAGGGAAATATCTGCTTCTAAATCCAAAACGGAGCTATCTAACAGAACGGCTGTCAATGTGTGCACTCAACTTCCAGAGTTAAACCCGTGTGTGGATTCAGCAGTCTGCAGACACTTTCTCTGCAGAGTCCCAAAACAGGCGTTTTCAGCCCGTTACCGGCATATGGATGAAACAGCAGTCAGCACAGGGAAATATCTGCTTCTAAATCCAAAACGCAGCTATCTAACAGAACGGTTGTCAATGTGTGCACTCAACTTCCAGAGTTAAACCCGTGTGTGGATTCAGCAGTCTGCAAACACTTTCTCTGCAGAGTCCCAAAACAGGCGTTTTCAGCCCATTACCGGCATATGGAAGAAACAGCAGTAAGCACAGGGAAATATCTGCTTCTAAATCCAAAACGCAGCTATCTAACAGAACGGTTGTCAATGTGTGCACTCAACTTCCAGAGTTAAACCCGTGTGTGGATTCAGCAGTCTGCAAACACTTTCTCTGCAGATTCCCAAAACAGGCGTTTTCAGCCCATTACCGGCATATGGAAGAAACAGCAGTAAGCACAGGGAAATATCTGCTTCTAAATCCAAAACGCAGCTATCTAACAGAACGGCTGTCAATGTGTGCACTCAACTTCCAGAGTTAAACCCGTGTGTGGATTCAGCAGTCTGCAAACACTTTCTCTGCAGAGTCCCAAAACAGGCGTTTTCAGCCCATTACCGGCATAAGGAAGAAACAGCAGTAAGCACAGGGAAATATCTGCTTCTAAATCCAAAACGCAGCTATCTAACAGAACGGTTGTCAATGTGTGCACTCAACTTCCAGAGTTAAACCCGTGTGTGGATTCAGCAGTCTGCAAACACTTTCTCTGCAGAGTCCCAAAACAGGCGTTTTCAGCCCATTACCGGCATAAGGAAGAAACAGCAGTAAGCACAGGGAAATATCTGCTTCTAAATCCAAAACGCAGCTATCTAACAGAACGGTTGTCACTGTGTGCACTCAACTTCCAGAGTTAAACCCGTGTGTGGATTCAGCAGTCTGCAAACACTTTCTCTGCAGAGTCCCAAAACAGGCGTTTTCAGCCCGTTACCGGCATATGGAAGAAACAGCTGTAAGCACTGGGAAATATCTGCTTCTAAATCCAAAACGCAGCTATCTAGCAGAACGGTTGTCAATGTGTGCACTCAACTTCCAGAGTTAAACCCGTGTGTGGATTCAGCAGTCTGCAAACACTTTCTCTGCAGAGTCCCAAAACAGGCGTTTTCAGCCCATTACCGGCATATGGAAGAAACAGCAGTCAGCACAGGGAAATATCTGCTTCTAAATCCAAAACGCAGCTATCTAACAGAACGATTGTCAATGTGTGCACTCAACTTCCAGAATTAAACCCGTGTGTGGATTCAGCAGTCTGCAAACACTTTCTCTGCAGAGTCCCAAAACAGGCGTTTTCAGCCCATTACCGGCATATGGAAGAAACAGCAGTCAGCACAGGGAAATATCTGCTTCTAAATCCAAAACGGAGCTATCTAACAAAACGGCTGTCAATGTGTGCACTCAACTTCCAGAGTTAAACCCGTGTGTGGATTCAGCAGTCTGCAAACACTTTCTCTGCAGAGTCCCAAAACAGGCGTTTTCAGCCCATTACCGGCATATGGATGAAACAGCAGTCAGCACAGGGAAATATCTGCTTCTAAATCCAAAACGCAGCTATCTAACAGAACGGTTGTCAATGTGTGCACTCAACTTCGAGAGTTAAACCCGTGTGTGGATTCAGCAGTCTGCAAACACTTTCTCTGCAGAGTCCCAAAACAGGCGTTTTCAGCCCATTACCGGCATATGGAAGAAACAGCAGTAAGCACAGGGAAATATCTGCTTCAAAATCCAAAACGCAGCTATCTAACAGAACGGTTGTCAATGTGTGCACTCAACTTCCAGAGTTAAACCCGTGTGTGGATTCAGCAGTCTGCAAACACTTTCTCTGCAGAGTCCCAAAACAGGCGTTTTCAGCCCATTACCGGCATATGGAAGAAACAGCAGTCAGCACAGGGAAATATCTGCTTCTAAATCCAAAACGCAGCTCTCTAACAGAACGGTTGTCAATGTGTGCACTCAACTTCCAGAGTTAAACCCGTGTGTGGATTCAGCAGTCTGCAAACACTTTCTCTGCAGAGTCCCAAAACAGGCGTTTTCAGCCCGTTACCGGCATATGGAAGAAACAGCTGTAAGCACAGGGAAATATCTGCTTCTAAATCCAAAACGCAGCTATCTAGCAGAACGGTTGTCAATGTGTGCACTCAACTTCCAGAGTTAAACCCATGTGTGGATTCAGCAGTCTGCAAACACTTTCTCTGCAGAGTCCCTAAACAGGCGTTTTCAGCCCATTACCGGCATATGGAAGAAACAGCAGTCAGCACAGGGAAATATCTGCTTCTAAATCCAAAACGCAGCTATCTAACAGAACGATTGTCAATGTGTGCACTCAACTTCCAGAATTAAACCCGTGTGTGGATTCAGCAGTCTGCAAACACTTTCTCTGCAGAGTCCCAAAACAGGCGTTTTCAGCCCATTACGGGCATATGGAAGAAACAGCAGTCAGCACAGGGAAATATCTGCTTCTAAATCCAAAACGGAGCTATCTAACAGAACGGCTGTCAATGTGTGCACTCAACTTCCAGAGTTAAACCCGTGTGTGGATTCAGCAGTCTGCAAACACTTTCTCTGCAGAGTCCCAAAACAGGCGATTTCAGCCCATTACCGGCATATGGATGAAACAGCAGTCAGCACAGGGAAATATCTGCTTCTAAATCCAAAACGCAGCTATCTAACAGAACGGTTGTCAATGTGTGCACTCAACTTCCAGAGTTAAACCCGTGTGTGGATTCAGCAGTCTGCAAACACTTTCTCTGCAGAGTCCCAAAACAGGCGTTTTCAGCCCATTACCGGCATATGGAAGAAACAGCAGTCAGCACAGGGAAATATCTGCTTCTAAATCCAAAACGCAGCTACCTAACAGAACGGTTGTCAATGTGTGCACTCAACTTCCAGAGTTAAACCCGTGTGTGGATTCAGCAGTCTGCAAACACTTTCTCTGCAGAGTCCCCTAACAGGCGTTTTCAGCCCATTACCGGAATATGGAAGAAACAGCAGTAAGCACAGGGAAATATCTGCTTCTAAATCCAAAACGCAGCTATCTAACAGAACGGTTGTCAATGTGTGCACTCAACTTCAAGAGCTAAACCCGTGTGTGGATTCAGCAGTCTGCAAACACTTTCTCTGCAGAGTCCCAAAACAGGCGTTTTCAGCCCATTACCGGCATATGGAAGAAACAGCAGTCAGCACAGGGAAATATCTGCTTCTAAATCCAAAACGCAGCTATCTAACAGAACGATTGTCAGTGTGTGCACTCAACTTCCAGAGTTAAACCCGTGTGTGGATTCAGCAGTCTGCAAACACTTTCTCTACAGAGTCCCAAAACAGGCGTTTTCAGCCCATTACCGGCATATGGAAGAAACAGCAGTAAGCACAGGGAAATATCTGCTTCTAAATCCAAAACGGAGCTATCTAACAGAACGGCTGTCAATGTGTGCACTCAACTTCCAGAGTTAAACCCGTGTGTGGATTCAGCAGTCTGCAAACACTTTCTCTGCAGAGTCCCAAAACAGGCGTTTTCAGCCCATTACCGGCATATGGATGAAACAGCAGTCAGCACAGGGAAATATCTGCTTCTAAATCCAAAACGCAGCTATCTAACAGAACGGTTGTCAATGTGTGCACTCAACTTCCAGAGTTAAACCCGTGTGTGGATTCAGCAGTCTGCAAACACTTTCTCTGCAGAGTCCCAAAACAGACATTTTCACCCCATTACCGGCATATGGAAGAAACAGCAGTAAGCACAGGGAAATATCTGCTTCTAAATCCAAAACGCAGCTATCTAACAGAACGGTTGTCAATGTGTGCACTCAACTTCCAGAGTTAAACCCGTGTGTGGATTCAGCAGTCTGCAAACACTTTCTCTGCAGAGTCGCAAAACAGGCGTTTTCAGCCCATTACCGGCATATGGAAGAAACAGCAGTCAGCACAGGGAAATATCTGCTTCTAAATCCAAAACGCAGCTCTCTAACAGAACGGTTGTCAATGTGTGCACTCAACTTCCAGAGTTAAACCCGTGTGTGGATTCAGCAGTCTGCAAACACTTTCTCTGCAGGGTCCCAAAACAGGCGTTTTCAGCCCATTACCGGCATATGGAAGAAACAGCAGTCAGCACAGGGAAATATCTGCTTCTAAATCCAAAACGCAGCTATCTAACAGAACGGTTGTCAATGTGTGCACTCAACTTCCAGAGTTAAACCCGTTTGTGGATTCAGCAGTCTGCAAACACTTTCTCTGCAGAGTCCCAAAACAGGCGTTTTCAGCCCGTTAGGGGCATATGGAAGAAACAGCTGTAAGCACAGGGAAATATCTGCTTCTAAATCCAAAACGCAGCTATCTAACAGAACGGTTGTCAATGTGTGCACTCAACTTCCAGAGTTAAACCCGTGTGTGGATTCAGCAGTCTGCAAACACTGTCTCTGCAGAGTCCCAAAACAGGCGTTTTCAGCCCATTACCGGCATATGGAAGAAACAGCAGTCAGCACAGGGAAATATCTGCTTCTAAATCCAAAACGCAGCTATCTAACAGAACGGTTGTCAATGTGTGCACTCAAATTCCAGAGTTAAACCCGTTTGTGGATTCAGCAGTCTGCAAACACTTTCTCTGCAGAGGCCCAAAACAGGCGTTTTCAGCCCGTTACCGGCATATGGAAGAAACAGCTGTAAGCACAGGGAAATATCTGCTTCTAAATCCAAAACGCAGCTATCTAACAGAACGGTTGTCACTGTGTGCACTCAACTTCCAGAGTTAAACCCGTGTGTGGATTCAGCAGTCTGCAAACACTTTCTCTGCAGAGTCCCAAAACAGGCGTTTTCAGCCCATTACCGGCATATGGAAGAAACAGCAGTCAGCACAGGGAAATATCTGCTTCTAAATCCAAAACACAGCTATCTAACAGAACGGTTGTCAATGTGTGCACTCAACTTCCAGAGTTAAACCCGTGTGTGGATTCAGCAGTCTGCAAACACTTTCTCTGCAGAGTCCCAAAACAGGCGTTTTCAGCCCATTACCGGAATATGGAAGAAACAGCAGTAAGCACAGGGAAATATCTGCTTCTAAATCCAAAACGCAGCTATCTAACAGAACGGTTGTCAATGTGTGCACTCAACTTCCAGAGTTAATCCCGTGTGTGGATTCAGCAGTCTGCAAACACTTTCTCTGCAGAGTCCCAAAACAGGCGTTTTCAGCCCATTACCGGAATATGGAAGAAACAGCAGTAAGCACAGGGAAATATCTGCTTCTAAATCCAAAACGCAGCTATCTAACAGAACGGTTGTCAATGTGTGCACTCAACTTCCAGAGTTAAACCCGTGTGTGGATTCAGCAGTCTGCAAACACTTTCTCTGCAGAGTCCCAAAACAGGCGTTTTCAGCCCACTACCGGTATATGGATGAAACAGCAGTCAGCACAGTGAAATATCTGCTTCTAAATCCAAAACGCAGCTATCTAACAGAACGGTTGTCAATGTGTGCACTCAACTTCCAGAGTTAAACCCGTGTGTGGATTCAGCAGTCTGCAAACACTTTCTCTGCAGAGTCCCAAAACAGACATTTTCACCCCATTACCGGCATATGGAAGAAACAGCAGTAAGCACAGGGAAATATCTGCTTCTAAATCCAAAACGCAGCTATCTAACAGAACGGTTGTCAATGTGTGCACTCAACTTCCAGAGTTAAACCCGTGTGTGGATTCAGCAGTCTGCAAACACTTTCTCTGCAGAGTCCCAAAACAGGCGTTTTCAGCCCATTACCGGCATATGGAAGAAACAGCAGTCAGCACAGGGAAATATCTGCTTCTAAATCCAAAACGCAGCTCTCTAACAGAACGGTTGTCAATGTGTGCACTCAACTTCCAGAGTTAAACCCGTGTGTGGATTCAGCAGTCTGCAAACACTTTCTCTGCAGAGTCCCAAAACAGGCGTTTTCAGCCCGTTACCGGCATATGGAAGAAACAGCTGTAAGCACAGGGAAATATCTGCTTCTAAATCCAAAACGCAGCTATCTAGCAGAACGGTTGTCAATGTGTGCACTCAACTTCCAGAGTTAAACCTGTGTGTGGATTCAGCAGTCTGCAAACACTTTCTCTGCAGAGTCCCTAAACAGGCGTTTTCAGCCCATTACCGGCATATGGAAGAAACAGCAGTCAGCACAGGGAAATATCTGCTTCTAAATCCAAAACGCAGCTATCTAACAGAACGATTGTCAATGTGTGCACTCAACTTCCAGAATTAAACCCGTGTGTGGATTCAGCAGTCTGCAAACACTTTCTCTGCAGAGTCCCAAAACAGGCGTTTTCAGCCCATTACGGGCATATGGAAGAAACAGCAGTCAGCACAGGGAAATATCTGCTTCTAAATCCAAAACGGAGCTATCTAACAGAACGGCTGTCAATGTGTGCACTCAACTTCCAGAGTTAAACCCGTGTGTGGATTCAGCAGTCTGCAAACACTTTCTCTGCAGAGTCCCAAAACAGGCGATTTCAGCCCATTACCGGCATATGGATGAAACAGCAGTCAGCACAGGGAAATATCTGCTTCTAAATCCAAAACGCAGCTATGTAACAGAACGGTTGTCAATGTGTGCACTCAACTTCCAGAGTTAAACCCGTGTGTGGATTCAGCAGTCTGCAAACACTTTCTCTGCAGAGTCCCAAAACAGGCGTTTTCAGCCCATTACCGGCATATGGAAGAAACAGCAGTCAGCACAGGGAAATATCTGCTTCTAAATCCAAAACGCAGCTACCTAACAGAACGGTTGTCAATGTGTGCACTCAACTTCCAGAGTTAAACCCGTGTGTGGATTCAGCAGTCTGCAAACACTTTCTCTGCAGAGTCCCCTAACAGGCGTTTTCAGCCCATTACCGGAATATGGAAGAAACAGCAGTCAGCACAGGGAAATATCTGCTTCTAAATCCAAAACGCAGCTATCTAACAGAACGGTTGTCACTGTGTGCACTCAACTTCCAGAGTTAAACCCGTGTGTGGATTCAGCAGTCTGCAAACACTTTCTCTGCAGAGTCCCAAAACAGGCGTTTTCAGCCCATTACCGGCATATGGAAGAAACAGCAGTCAGTACAGGGAAATATCTGCTTCTAAATCCAAAACGGAGCTATCTAACAGAACGGCTGTCAATGTGTGCACTCAACTTCCAGAGTTAAACCCGTGTGTGGATTCAGCAGTCTGCAGACACTTTCTCTGCAGAGTCCCAAAACAGGCGTTTTCAGCCCGTTACCGGCATATGGATGAAACAGCAGTCAGCACAGGGAAATATCTGCTTCTAAATCCAAAACGCAGCTATCTAACAGAACGGTTGTCAATGTGTGCACTCAACTTCCAGAGTTAAACCCGTGTGTGGATTCAGCAGTCTGCAAACACTTTCTCTGCAGAGTCCCAAAACAGGCGTTTTCAGCCCATTACCGGCATATGGAAGAAACAGCAGTAAGCACAGGGAAATATCTGCTTCTAAATCCAAAACGCAGCTATCTAACAGAACGGTTGTCAATGTGTGCACTCAACTTCCAGAGTTAAACCCGTGTGTGGATTCAGCAGTCTGCAAACACTTTCTCTGCAGAGTCCCAAAAGGCGTTTTCAGCCCATTACCGGCATATGGAAGAAACAGCAGTAAGCACAGGGAAATATCTGCTTCTAAATCCAAAACGCAGCTATCTAACAGAACGGCTGTCAATGTGTGCACTCAACTTCCAGAGTTAAACCCGTGTGTGGATTCAGCAGTCTGCAAACACTTTCTCTGCAGAGTCCCAAAACAGGCGTTTTTCAGCCCATTACCGGCATAAGGAAGAAACAGCAGTAAGCACAGGGAAATATCTGCTTCTAAATCCAAAACGCAGCTATCTAACAGAACGGTTGTCAATGTGTGCACTCAACTTCCAGAGTTAAACCCGTGTGTGGATTCAGCAGTCTGCAAACACTTTCTCTGCAGAGTCCCAAAACAGGCGTTTTCAGCCCATTACCGGCATATGGAAGAAACAGCAGTCAGCACAGGGAAATATCTGCTTCTAATTCCAAAACGCAGCTATCTAACAGAACGGTTGTCAATGTGTGCACTCAACTTCCAGAGTTAAACCCGTGTGTGGATTCAGCAGTCTGCAAACACTTTCTCTGCAGAGTCCCAAAACAGGCGTTTTCAGCCCATTACCGGCATATGGAAGAAACAGCAGTAAGCACAGGGAAATATCTGCTTCTAAATCCAAAACGCAGCTATCTAACAGAACGGTTGTCAATGTGTGAACTCAACTTCCAGAGTTTAAACCCGTGTGTGGATTCAGCAGTCTGCAAACACTTTCTCTGCAGAGTCCCAAAACAGGCGTTTTCAGCCCATTACCGGCATATGGAAGAAACAGTAGTAAGCACAGGGAAATATCTGCTTCTAAATCCAAAACGCAGCTATCTAACAGAACGGTTGTCAATGTGTGCACTCAACTTCCAGAGTTAAACCCGTGTGTGGATTCAGCAGTCTGCAAACACTTTCTCTGCAGAGTCCCAAAACAGGCGTTTTCAGCCCATTACCGGAATATGGAAGAAACAGCAGTAAGCACAGGGAAATATCTGCTTCTAAATCCAAAACGCAGCTATCTAACAGAACGGTTGTCAATGTGTGCACTCAAGTTCCAGAGTTAAACCCGTGTGTGGATTCAGCAGTCTGCAAACACTTTCTCTGCAGAGTCCCCTAACAGGCGTTTTCAGCCCATTCCGGAATATGGAAGAAACAGCAGTAAGCACAGGGAAATATCTGCTTCTAAATCCAAAACGCAGCTATCTAACAGAACGGTTGTCAATGTGTGCACTCAACTTCCAGAGTTAAACCCGTGTGTGGATTCAGCAGTCTGCAAACACTTTCTCTGCAGAATCCCAAAACAGGCGTTTTCAGCCCATTACCGGCATATGGAAGAAACAGCAGTAAGCACAGGGAAATATCTGCTTCTAAATCCAAAACGCAGCTATCTAACAGAACGGTTGTCAATGTGTGCACTCAACTTCCAGAGCTAAACCCGTGTGTGGATTCAGCAGTCTGCAAACACTTTCTCTGCAGAGTCCCAAAACAGGCGTTTTCAGCCCATTACCGGCATATGGAAGAAACAGCAGTCAGCACAGGGAAATATCTGCTTCTAAATCCAAAACGCAGCTATCTAACAGAACGATTGTCAATGTGTGCACTCAACTTCCAGAGTTAAACCCGTGTGTGGATTCAGCAGTCTGCAAACACTTTCTTTGCAGAGTCCCAAAACAGGCGTTTTCAGCCCATTACCGGCATATGGAAGAAACAGCAGTAAGCACAGGGAAATATCTGCTTCTAAATCCAAAACGGAGCTATCTAACAGAACGGCTGTCAATGTGTGCACTCAACTTCCAGAGTTAAACCTGTGTGTGGATTCAGCAGTCTGCAAACACTTTCTCTGCAGAGTCCCAAAACAGGCGTTTTCAGCCCATTACCGGCATATGGATGAAACAGCAGTCAGCACAGGGAAATATCTGCTTCTAAATCCAAAACGCAGCTATCTAACAGAACGGTTGTTAATGTGTGCACTCAACTTCCAGAGTTAAACCCGTGTGTGGATTCAGCAGTCTGCAAACACTTTCTCTGCAGGGTCCCAAAACAGGCGTTTTCAGCCCATTACCGGCATATGGAAGAAACAGCAGTCAGCACAGGGAAATATCTGCTTCTAAATCCAAAACGCAGCTATCTAACAGAACGGTTGTCAATGTGTGCACTCAACTTCCAGAGTTAAACCCGTTTGTGGATTCAGCAGTCTGCAAACACTTTCTCTGCAGAGTCCCAAAACAGGCGTTTTCAGCCCGTTACCGGCATATGGAAGAAACAGCTGTAAGCACAGGGAAATATCTGCTTCTAAATCCAAAACGCAGCTATCTAACAGAACGGTTGTCAATGTGTGCACTCAACTTCCAGAGTTAAACCCGTGTGTGGATTCAGCAGTCTGCAAACACTGTCTCTGCAGAGTCCCAAAACAGGCGTTTTCAGCCCATTACCGGCATATGGAAGAAACAGCAGTCAGCACAGGGAAATATCTGCTTCTAAATCCAAAACGCAGCTATCTAACAGAACGGTTGTCAATGTGTGCACTCAACTTCCAGAGTTAAACCCGTGTGTGGATTCAGCAGTCTGCAAACACTTTCTCTGCAGAGTCCCAAAACAGGCGTTTTCAGCCCATTACCGGAATATGGAAGAAACAGCAGTAAGCACAGGGAAATATCTGCTTCTAAATCCAAAACGCAGCTATCTAACAGAACGGTTGTCAATGTGTGCACTCAACTTCCAGAGTTAATCCCGTGTGTGGATTCAGCAGTCTGCAAACACTTTCTCTGCAGAGTCCCAAAACAGGCGTTTTCAGCCCATTACCGGAATATGGAAGAAACAGCAGTAAGCACAGGGAAATATCTGCTTCTAAATCCAAAACGCAGCTATCTAACAGAACGGTTGTCAATGTGTGCACTCAACTTCCAGAGTTAAACCCGTGTGTGGATTCAGCAGTCTGCAAACACTTTCTCTGCAGAGTCCCAAAACAGGCGTTTTCAGCCCACTACCGGTATATGGATGAAACAGCAGTCAGCACAGTGAAATATCTGCTTCTAAATCCAAAACGCAGCTATCTAACAGAACGGTTGTCAATGTGTGCACTCAACTTCCAGAGTTAAACCCGTGTGTGGATTCAGCAGTCTGCAAACACTTTCTCTGCAGAGTCCCAAAACAGACATTTTCACCCCATTACCGGCATATGGAAGAAACAGCAGTAAGCACAGGGAAATATCTGCTTCTAAATCCAAAACGCAGCTATCTAACAGAACGGTTGTCAATGTGTGCACTCAACTTCCAGAGTTAAACCCGTGTGTGGATTCAGCAGTCTGCAAACACTTTCTCTGCAGAGTCCCAAAACAGGCGTTTTCAGCCCATTACCGGCATATGGAAGAAACAGCAGTCAGCACAGGGAAATATCTGCTTCTAAATCCAAAACGCAGCTCTCTAACAGAACGGTTGTCAATGTGTGCACTCAACTTCCAGAGTTAAACCCGTGTGTGGATTCAGCAGTCTGCAAACACTTTCTCTGCAGAGTCCCAAAACAGCCGTTTTCAGCCCGTTACCGGCATATGGAAGAAACAGCTGTAAGCACAGGGAAATATCTGCTTCTAAATCCAAAACGCAGCTATCTAGCAGAACGGTTGTCAATGTGTGCACTCAACTTCCAGAGTTAAACCTGTGTGTGGATTCAGCAGTCTGCAAACACTTTCTCTGCAGAGTCCCTAAACAGGCGTTTTCAGCCCATTACCGGCATATGGAAGAAACAGCAGTCAGCACAGGGAAATATCTGCTTCTAAATCCAAAACGCAGCTATCTAACAGAACGATTGTCAATGTGTGCACTCAACTTCCAGAATTAAACCCGTGTGTGGATTCAGCAGTCTGCAAACACTTTCTCTGCAGAGTCCCAAAACAGGCGTTTTCAGCCCATTACGGGCATATGGAAGAAACAGCAGTCAGCACAGGGAAATATCTGCTTCTAAATCCAAAACGGAGCTATCTAACAGAACGGCTGTCAATGTGTGCACTCAACTTCCAGAGTTAAACCCGTGTGTGGATTCAGCAGTCTGCAAACACTTTCTCTGCAGAGTCCCAAAACAGGCGATTTCAGCCCATTACCGGCATATGGATGAAACAGCAGTCAGCACAGGGAAATATCTGCTTCTAAATCCAAAACGCAGCTATCTAACAGAACGGTTGTCAATGTGTGCACTCAACTTCCAGAGTTAAACCCGTGTGTGGATTCAGCAGTCTGCAAACACTTTCTCTGCAGAGTCCCAAAACAGGCGTTTTCAGCCCATTACCGGCATATGGAAGAAACAGCAGTCAGCACAGGGAAATATCTGCTTCTAAATCCAAAACGCAGCTACCTAACAGAACGGTTGTCAATGTGTGCACTCAACTTCCAGAGTTAAACCCGTGTGTGGATTCAGCAGTCTGCAAACACTTTCTCTGCAGAGTCCCCTAACAGGCGTTTTCAGCCCATTACCGGAATATGGAAGAAACAGCAGTCAGCACAGGGAAATATCTGCTTCTAAATCCAAAACGCAGCTATCTAACAGAACGGTTGTCACTGTGTGCACTCAACTTCCAGAGTTAAACCCGTGTGTGGATTCATCAGTCTGCAAACACTTTCTCTGCAGAGTCCGAAAACAAGCGTTTTCAGCCCATTACCGGCATATGGAAGAAACAGCAGTCAGTACAGGGAAATATCTGCTTCTAAATCCAAAACGGAGCTATCTAACAGAACGGCTGTCAATGTGTGCACTCAACTTCCAGAGTTAAACCCGTGTGTGGATTCAGCAGTCTGCAGACACTTTCTCTGCAGAGTCCCAAAACAGGCGTTTTCAGCCCGTTACCGGCATATGGATGAAACAGCAGTCAGCACAGGGAAATATCTGCTTCTAAATCCAAAACGCAGCTATCTAACAGAACGGTTGTCAATGTGTGCACTCAACTTCCAGAGTTAAACCCGTGTGTGGATTCAGCAGTCTGCAAACACTTTCTCTGCAGAGTCCCAAAACAGGCGTTTTCAGCCCATTACCGGCATATGGAAGAAACAGCAGTCAGCACAGGGAAATATCTGCTTCTAAATCCAAAACGCAGCTATCTAACAGAACGGTTGTCAATGTGTGCACTCAACTTCCAGAGTTAAACCCGTTTGTGGATTCAGCAGTCTGCAAACACTTTCTCTGCAGAGTCCCAAAACAGGCGTTTTCAGCCCGTTACCGGCATATGGAAGAAACAGCTGTAAGCACAGGGAAATATCTGCTTCTAAATCCAAAACGCAGCTATCTAACAGAACGGTTGTCAATGTGTGCACTCAACTTCCAGAGTTAAACCCGTGTGTGGATTCAGCAGTCTGCAAACACTGTCTCTGCAGAGTCCCAAAACAGGCGTTTTCAGCCCATTACCGGCATATGGAAGAAACAGCAGTCAGCACAGGGAAATATCTGCTTCTAAATCCAAAACGCAGCTATCTAACAGAACGGTTGTCAATGTGTGCACTCAACTTCCAGAGTTAAACCCGTGTGTGGATTCAGCAGTCTGCAAACACTTTCTCTGCAGAGTCCCAAAACAGGCGTTTTCAGCCCATTACCGGAATATGGAAGAAACAGCAGTAAGCACAGGGAAATATCTGCTTCTAAATCCAAAACGCAGCTATCTAACAGAACGGTTGTCAATGTGTGCACTCAACTTCCAGAGTTAATCCCGTGTGTGGATTCAGCAGTCTGCAAACACTTTCTCTGCAGAGTCCCAAAACAGGCGTTTTCAGCCCATTACCGGAATATGGAAGAAACAGCAGTAAGCACAGGGAAATATCTGCTTCTAAATCCAAAACGCAGCTATCTAACAGAACGGTTGTCAATGTGTGCACTCAACTTCCAGAGTTAAACCCGTGTGTGGATTCAGCAGTCTGCAAACACTTTCTCTGCAGAGTCCCAAAACAGGCGTTTTCAGCCCACTACCGGTATATGGATGAAACAGCAGTCAGCACAGTGAAATATCTGCTTCTAAATCCAAAACGCAGCTATCTAACAGAACGGTTGTCAATGTGTGCACTCAACTTCCAGAGTTAAACCCGTGTGTGGATTCAGCAGTCTGCAAACACTTTCTCTGCAGAGTCCCAAAACAGACATTTTCACCCCATTACCGGCATATGGAAGAAACAGCAGTAAGCACAGGGAAATATCTGCTTCTAAATCCAAAACGCAGCTATCTAACAGAACGGTTGTCAATGTGTGCACTCAACTTCCAGAGTTAAACCCGTGTGTGGATTCAGCAGTCTGCAAACACTTTCTCTGCAGAGTCCCAAAACAGGCGTTTTCAGCCCATTACCGGCATATGGAAGAAACAGCAGTCAGCACAGGGAAATATCTGCTTCTAAATCCAAAACGCAACTCTCTAACAGAACGGTTGTCAATGTGTGCACTCAACTTCCAGAGTTAAACCCGTGTGTGGATTCAGCAGTCTGCAAACACTTTCTCTGCAGAGTCCCAAAACAGGCGTTTTCAGCCCGTTACCGGCATATGGAAGAAACAGCTGTAAGCACAGGGAAATATCTGCTTCTAAATCCAAAACGCAGCTATCTAGCAGAACGGTTGTCAATGTGTGCACTCAACTTCCAGAGTTAAACCTGTGTGTGGATTCAGCAGTCTGCAAACACTTTCTCTGCAGAGTCCCTAAACAGGCGTTTTCAGCCCATTACCGGCATATGGAAGAAACAGCAGTCAGCACAGGGAAATATCTGCTTCTAAATCCAAAACGCAGCTATCTAACAGAACGATTGTCAATGTGTGCACTCAACTTCCAGAATTAAACCCGTGTGTGGATTCAGCAGTCTGCAAACACTTTCTCTGCAGAGTCCCAAAACAGGCGTTTTCAGCCCATTACGGGCATATGGAAGAAACAGCAGTCAGCACAGGGAAATATCTGCTTCTAAATCCAAAACGGAGCTATCTAACAGAACGGCTGTCAATGTGTGCACTCAACTTCCAGAGTTAAACCCGTGTGTGGATTCAGCAGTCTGCAAACACTTTCTCTGCAGAGTCCCAAAACAGGCGATTTCAGCCCATTACCGGCATATGGATGAAACAGCAGTCAGCACAGGGAAATATCTGCTTCTAAATCCAAAACGCAGCTATCTAACAGAACGGTTGTCAATGTGTGCACTCAACTTCCAGAGTTAAACCCGTGTGTGGATTCAGCAGTCTGCAAACACTTTCTCTGCAGAGTCCCAAAACAGGCGTTTTCAGCCCATTACCGGCATATGGAAGAAACAGCAGTCAGCACAGGGAAATATCTGCTTCTAAATCCAAAACGCAGCTACCTAACAGAACGGTTGTCAATGTGTGCACTCAACTTCCAGAGTTAAACCCGTGTGTGGATTCAGCAGTCTGCAAACACTTTCTCTGCAGAGTCCCCTAACAGGCGTTTTCAGCCCATTACCGGAATATGGAAGAAACAGCAGTCAGCACAGGGAAATATCTGCTTCTAAATCCAAAACGCAGCTATCTAACAGAACGGTTGTCACTGTGTGCACTCAACTTCCAGAGTTAAACCCGTGTGTGGATTCAGCAGTCTGCAAACACTTTCTCTGCAGAGTCCCAAAACAGGCGTTTTCAGCCCATTACCGGCATATGGAAGAAACAGCAGTCAGTACAGGGAAATATCTGCTTCTAAATCCAAAACGGAGCTATCTAACAGAACGGCTGTCAATGTGTGCACTCAACTTCCAGAGTTAAACCCGTGTGTGGATTCAGCAGTCTGCAGACACTTTCTCTGCAGAGTCCCAAAACAGGCGTTTTCAGCCCGTTACCGGCATATGGATGAAACAGCAGTCAGCACAGGGAAATATCTGCTTCTAAATCCAAAACGCAGCTATCTAACAGAACGGTTGTCAATGTGTGCACTCAACTTCCAGAGTTAAACCCGTGTGTGGATTCAGCAGTCTGCAAACACTTTCTCTGCAGAGTCCCAAAACAGGCGTTTTCAGCCCATTACCGGCATATGGAAGAAACAGCAGTAAGCACAGGGAAATATCTGCTTCTAAATCCAAAACGCAGCTATCTAACAGAACGGTTGTCAATGTGTGCACTCAACTTCCAGAGTTAAACCCGTGTGTGGATTCAGCAGTCTGCAAACACTTTCTCTGCAGAGTCCCAAAACAGGCGTTTTCAGCCCATTACCGGCATATGGAAGAAACAGCAGTAAGCACAGGGAAATATCTGCTTCTAAATCCAAAACGCAGCTATCTAACAGAACGGCTGTCAATGTGTGCACTCAACTTCCAGAGTTAAACCCGTGTGTGGATTCAGCAGTCTGCAAACACTTTCTCTGCAGAGTCCCAAAACAGGCGTTTTCAGCCCATTACCGGCATAAGGAAGAAACAGCAGTAAGCACAGGGAAATATCTGCTTCTAAATCCAAAACGCAGCTATCTAACAGAACGGTTGTCAATGTGTGCACTCAACTTCCAGAGTTAAACCCGTGTGTGGATTCAGCAGTCTGCAAACACTTTCTCTGCAGAGTCCCAAAACAGGCGTTTTCAGCCCATTACCGGCATATGGAAGAAACAGCAGTCAGCACAGGGAAATATCTGCTTCTAATTCCAAAACGCAGCTATCTAACAGAACGGTTGTCAATGTGTGCACTCAACTTCCAGAGTTAAACCCGTGTGTGGATTCAGCAGTCTGCAAACACTTTCTCTGCAGAGTCCCAAAACAGGCGTTTTCAGCCCATTACCGGCATATGGAAGAAACAGCAGTAAGCACAGGG
The DNA here is from genome assembly GCF_030222135.1 of Aotus nancymaae. NCBI lineage: Eukaryota > Metazoa > Chordata > Mammalia > Primates > Aotidae > Aotus > Aotus nancymaae. The sequence continues at coordinate 213,444 of NW_026988617.1, forward strand.
AAATATCTGCTTCTAAATCCAAAACGCAGCTATCTAACAGAACGGTTGTCAATGTGTGAACTCAACTTCCAGAGTTAAACCCGTGTGTGGATTCAGCAGTCTGCAAACACTTTCTCTGAAGAGTCCCAAAACAGGCGTTTTCAGCCCATTACCGGCATATGGAAGAAACAGTAGTAAGCACAGGGAAATATCTGCTTCTAAATCCAAAACGCAGCTATCTAACAGAACGGTTGTCAATGTGTGCACTCAACTTCCAGAGTTAAACCCGTGTGTGGATTCAGCAGTCTGCAAACACTTTCTCTGCAGAGTCCCAAAACAGGCGTTTTCAGCCCATTACCGGAATATGGAAGAAACAGCAGTAAGCACAGGGAAATATCTGCTTCTAAATCCAAAACGCAGCTATCTAACAGAACGGTTGTCAATGTGTGCACTCAAGTTCCAGAGTTAAACCCGTGTGTGGATTCAGCAGTCTGCAAACACTTTCTCTGCAGAGTCCCCTAACAGGCGTTTTCAGCCCATTACCGGAATATGGAAGAAACAGCAGTAAGCACAGGGAAATATCTGCTTCTAAATCCAAAACGCAGCTATCTAACAGAACGGTTGTCAATGTGTGCACTCAACTTCCAGAGTTAAACCCGTGTGTGGATTCAGCAGTCTGCAAACACTTTCTCTGCAGAATCCCAAAACAGGCGTTTTCAGCCCATTACCGGCATATGGAAGAAACAGCAGTAAGCACAGGGAAATATCTGCTTCTAAATCCAAAACGCAGCTATCTAACAGAACGGTTGTCAATGTGTGCACTCAACTTCCAGAGCTAAACCCGTGTGTGGATTCAGCAGTCTGCAAACACTTTCTCTGCAGAGTCCCAAAACAGGCGTTTTCAGCCCATTACCGGCATATGGAAGAAACAGCAGTAAGCACAGGGAAATATCTGCTTCTAAATCCAAAATGCAGCTATCTAACAGAACGGTTGTCAATGTGTGAACTCAACTTCCAGAGTTAAACCCGTGTGTGGATTCAGCAGTCTGCAAACACTTTCTTTGCAGAGTCCCAAAACAGGCGTTTTCAGCCCATTACCGGCATATGGAAGAAACAGCAGTAAGCACAGGGAAATATCTGCTTCTAAATCCAAAACGGAGCTATCTAACAGAACGGCTGTCAATGTGTGCACTCAACTTCCAGAGTTAAACCCGTGTGTGGATTCAGCAGTCTGCAAACACTTTCTCTGCAGAGTCCCAAAACAGGCGTTTTCAGCCCATTACCGGCATATGGATGAAACAGCAGTCAGCACAGGGAAATATCTGCTTCTAAATCCAAAACGCAGCTATCTAACAGAACGGTTGTTAATGTGTGCACTCAACTTCCAGAGTTAAACCCGTGTGTGGATTCAGCAGTCTGCAAACACTTTCTCTGCAGGGTCCCAAAACAGGCGTTTTCAGCCCATTACCGGCATATGGAAGAAACAGCAGTCAGCACAGGGAAATATCTGCTTCTAAATCCAAAACGCAGCTATCTAACAGAACGGTTGTCAATGTGTGCACTCAACTTCCAGAGTTAAACCCGTTTGTGGATTCAGCAGTCTGCAAACACTTTCTCTGCAGAGTCCCAAAACAGGCGTTTTCAGCCCGTTACCGGCATATGGAAGAAACAGCTGTAAGCACAGGGAAATATCTGCTTCTAAATCCAAAACGCAGCTATCTAACAGAACGGTTGTCAATGTGTGCACTCAACTTCCAGAGTTAAACCCGTTTGTGGATTCAGCAGTCTGCAAACACTTTCTCTGCAGAGTCCCAAAACAGGCGTTTTCAGCCCGTTACCGGCATATGGAAGAAACAGCTGTAAGCACAGGGAAATATCTGCTTCTAAATCCAAAACGCAGCTATCTAGCAGAACGGTTGTCAATATGTGCACTCAACTTCCAGAGTTAAACCCGTGTGTGGATTCAGCAGTCTGCAAACACTTTCTCTGCAGAGTCCCAAAACAGGCGTTTTCAGCCCATTACCGGCATATGGAAGAAACAGCAGTCAGCACAGGGAAATATCTGCTTCTAAATCCAAAACGCAGCTATCTAACAGAACGATTGTCAACGTGTGCACTCAACTTCCAGAATTAAACCCGTGTGTGGATTCAGCAGTCTGCAAACACTTTCTATGCAGAGTCCCAAAACAGGCGTTTTCAGCCCATTACCGGCATATGGAAGAAACAGCAGTCAGCACAGGGAAATATCTGCTTCTAAATCCAAAACGGAGCTATCTAACAGAACGGCTGTCAATGTGTGCACTCAACTTCCAGAGTTAAACCCGTGTGTGGATTCAGCAGTCTGCAAACACTTTCTCTGCAGAGTCCCAAAACAGGCGATTTCAGCCCATTACCGGCATATGGATGAAACAGCAGTCAGCACAGGGAAATATCTGCTTCTAAATCCAAAACGCAGCTACCTAACAGAACGGTTGTCAATGTGTGCACTCAACTTCCAGAGTTAAACCCGTGTGTGGATTCAGCAGTCTGCAAACACTTTCTCTGCAGAGTCCCCTAACAGGCGTTTTCAGCCCATTACCGGAATATGGAAGAAACAGCAGTCAGCACAGGGAAATATCTGCTTCTAAATCCAAAACGCAGCTATCTAACAGAACGGTTCTCAATGTGTGCACTCAACTTCCAGAGTTAAACCCGTGTGTGGATTCAGCAGTCTGCAAACACTTTCTCTGCAGAGTCCCAAAACAGGCGTTTTCAGCCCATTACCGGCATATGGAAGAAACAGCAGTCAGTACAGGGAAATATCTGCTTCTAAATCCAAAACGGAGCTATCTAACAGAACGGCTGTCAATGTGTGCACTCAACTTCCAGAGTTAAACCCGTGTGTGGATTCAGCAGTCTGCAGACACTTTTTCTGCAGAGTCCCAAAACAGGCGTTTTCAACCCGTTACCGGCATATGGATGAAACAGCAGTCAGCACAGGGAAATATCTGCTTCTAAATCCAAAACGCAGCTATCTAACAGAACGGTTGTCAATGTGTGCACTCAACTTCCAGAGTTAAACCCGTGTGTGGATTCAGCAGTCTGCAAACACTTTCTCTGCAGAGTCCCAAAACAGGCGTTTTCAGCCCATTTCCGGCATATGGAAGAAACAGCAGTAAGCACAGAGAAATATCTGCTTCTAAATCCAAAACACAGCTATCTAACAGAACGGTTGTCAATGTGTGCACTCAACTTCCAGAGTTAAACCCGTGTGTGGATTCAGCAGTCTGCAAACACTTTCTCTGCAGAGTCCCAAAACAGGCGTTTTCAGCCCATTACCGGCATATGGAAGAAACAGCAGTAAGCACAGGGAAATATCTGCTTCTAAATCCAAAACGCAGCTATCTAACAGAACGGCTGTCAATGTGTGCACTCAACTTCCAGAGTTAAACCCGTGTGTGGATTCAGCAGTCTGCAAACACTTTCTCTGCAGAGTCCCAAAACAGGCGTTTTCAGCCCATTACCGGCATAAGGAAGAAACAGCAGTAAGCACACGGAAATATCTGCTTCTAAATCCAAAACGCAGCTATCTAACAGAACGGTTGTCAATGTGTGCACTCAACTTCCAGAGTTAAACCCGTGTGTGGATTCAGCAGTCTGCAAACACTTTCTCTGCAGAGTCCCAAAACAGGCGTTTTCAGCCCATTACCGGCATATGGAAGAAACAGCAGTAAGCACAGGGAAATATCTGCTTCTAAATCCAAAACGCAGCTATCTAACAGAGCGGTTGTCAATGTGTGCACTCAACTTCCAGAGTTAAACCCGTGTGTGGATTCAGCAGTCTGCAAACACTTTCTCTGCAGAGTCCCAAAACAGGCGTTTTCAGCCCATTACCGGCATATGGAAGAAACAGCAGTAAGCACAGGGAAATATCTGCTTCTAAATCCAAAACGCAGCTATCTAACAGAACGGTTGTCAATGTGTGCACTCAACTTCCAGAGTTAAACCCGTTTGTGGATTCAGCAGTCTGCAAACACTTTCTCTGAAGAGTCCCAAAACAGGCGTTTTCAGCCCATTTCCGGCATATGGAAGAAACAGCTGTAAGCACAGGGAAATATCTGCTTCTAAATCCAAAACGCAGCTATCTAACAGAACGGTTGTCAATGTGTGCACTCAACTTCCAGAGTTAAACCCGTGTGTGGATTCAGCAGTCTGCAAACACTTTCTCTGCAGAGTCCCAAAACAGGCGTTTTCAGCCCATTACCGGCATATGGAAGAAACAGCAGTCAGCACAGGGAAATATCTGCTTCTAAATCCAAAACGGAGCTATCTAACAGAACGGCTGTCAATGTGTGCACTCAACTTCCAGAGTTAAACCCGTGTGTGGATTCAGCAGTCTGCAAACACTTTCTCTGCAGAGTCCCAAAACAGGCGTTTTCAGCCCATTACCAGCATATGGAAGAAACAGCAGTCAGCACAGGGAAATATCTGCTTCTAAATCCAAAACGCAGCTATCTAACAGAACGGTTGTCAATGTGTTCACTCAACTTCCAGAGTTAAACCCGTGTGTGGATTCAGCAGTCTGCAAACACTTTCTCTGCAGAGTCCCCAAACAGGCGTTTTCAGTCCATTACCGGAATATGGAAGAAACAGCAGTAAGCACAGGGAAATATCTGCTTCTAAATCCAAAACGCAGCTATCTAACAGAACGGTTGTCAATGTGTGCACTCAACTTCCACAGTTAAACCCGTGTGTGGATTCAGCAGTCTGCAAACACTTTCTCTGCAGAGTCCCAAAACAGGCATTTTCAGCCCATTACCGGCATATGAAAGAAACAGCAGTAAGCACAGGGAAATATCTGCTTCTAAATCCAAAACGCAGCTATCTAACAGAACGGCTGTCAATGTGTGCACTCAACTTCCAGAGTTAAACCCGTGTGTGGATTCAGCAGTCTGCAAACACTTTCTCTGCAGAGTCCCAAAACAGGCGTTTTCAGGCCATTACCGGCATATGGATGAAACAGCAGTCAGCACAGGGAAATATCTGCTTCTAAATCCAAAATGCAGTTATCTAACAGAACGGTTGTCACTCTGTGCACTCAACTTCCAGAGTTAAACCCGTGTGTGGATTCAGCAGTCTGCAAACACTTTCTCTGCAGAGTCCCAAAACAGGCGTTTTCAGCCCATTACCGGCATATGGAAGACACAGCAGTCAGCACAGGGAAATATCTGCTTCTAAATCCAAAACACAGCTATCTAACAGAACGGTTGTCAATGTGTGCACTCAACTTCCAGAGTTAAACCCGTGTGTGGATTCAGCAGTCTGCAAACACTTTCTCTGCAGAGTCCCAAAACAGGCGTTTTCAGCCCATTACCGGAATATGGAAGAAACAGCAGTAAGCACAGGGAAATATCTGCTTCTAAATCCAAAACGCAGCTATCTAACAGAACGGTTGTCAATGTGTGAACTCAACTTCCAGAGTTAAACCCGTGTGTGGATTCAGCAGTCTGCAAACACTTTCTCTGCAGAGTCCCAAAACAGGCGTTTTCAGCCCATTACCGGCATATGGAAGAAACAGCAGTAAGCACAGGGAAATATCTGCTTCTAAATACAAAACGCAGCTATCTAACAGAACGGCTGTCAATGTGTGCACTCAACTTCCAGAGTTAAACCCGTGTGTGAATTCAGCAGTCTGCAAACACTTTCTCTGCAGAGTCCCAAAACAGGCGTTTTCAGCCCACTACCGGTATATGGATGAAACAGCAGTCAGCACAGTGAAATATCTGCTTCTAAATCCAAAACGCAGCTATTTAACAGAACGGTTGTCTATGTGTGCACTCAACTTCCAGAGTTAAACCCGTGTGTGGATTCAGCAGTCTGCAAACACTTTCTCTGCAGAGTCCCAAAACAGGCGTTTTCAGCCCATTACCGGCATATGGAAGAAACAGCAGTCAGCACAGGGAAATATCTGCTTCTAAATCCAAAACGGAGCTATCTAACAGAATGGCTGTCAATGTGTGCACTCAACTTCCAGAGTTAAACCCGTGTGTGGATTCAGCAGTCTGCAAACACTTTCTCTGCAGAGTCCCAAAACAGGCGTTTTCAGCCCATTACCGGCATATGGATGAAACAGCAGTGAGCACAGGGAAATATCTGCTTCTAAATCCAAAACGCAGCTATCTAACAGAACGGCTGTCAATGTGTGCACTCAACTTCCAGAGTTAAACCCGTGTGTGGATTCAGCAGTCTGCAAACACTTTCTCTGCAGAGTCCCAAAACAGGCGTTTTCAGGCCATTACCGGCATATGGATGAAACAGCAGTCAGCACAGGGAAATATCTGCTTCTAAATCCAAAACGCAGCTATCTAACAGAACGGTTGTCACTCTGTGCACTCAACTTCCAGAGTTAAACCCGTGTGTGGATTCAGCAGTCTGCAAACACTTTCTCTGCAGAGTCCCAAAACAGGCGTTTTCAGCCCATTACCGGCATATGGAAGACACAGCAGTCAGCACAGGGAAATATCTGCTTCTAAATCCAAAACACAGCTATCTAACAGAACGGTTGTCAATGTGTGCACTCAACTTCCAGAGTTAAACCCGTGTGTGGATTCAGCAGTATGCAAACACTTTCTCTGCAGAGTCCCAAAACAGGCGTTTTCAGCCCATTACCGGAATATGGAAGAAACAGCAGTAAGCACAGGGAAATATCTGCTTCTAAATCCAAAACGCAGCTATCTAACAGAACGGTTGTCAATGTGTGAACTCAACTTCCAGAGTTAAACCCGTGTGTGGATTCAGCAGTCTGCAAACACTTTCTCTGCAGAGTCCCAAAACAGGCGTTTTCAGCCCATTACCGGCATATGGAAGAAACAGCAGTAAGCACAGGGAAATATCTGCTTCTAAATACAAAACGCAGCTATCTAACAGAACGGCTGTCAATGTGTGCACTCAACTTCCAGAGTTAAACCCGTGTGTGAATTCAGCAGTCTGCAAACACTTTCTCTGCAGAGTCCCAAAACAGGCGTTTTCAGCCCACTACCGGTATATGGATGAAACAGCAGTCAGCACAGTGAAATATCTGCTTCTAAATCCAAAACGCAGCTATTTAACAGAACGGTTGTCTATGTGTGCACTCAACTTCCAGAGTTAAACCCGTGTGTGGATTCAGCAGTCTGCAAACACTTTCTCTGCAGAGTCCCAAAACAGGCGTTTTCAGCCCATTACCGGCATATGGAAGAAACAGCAGTCAGCACAGGGAAATATCTGCTTCTAAATACAAAACGGAGCTATCTAACAGAACGGCTGTCAATGTGTGCACTCAACTTCCAGAGTTAAACCCGTGTGTGGATTCAGCAGTCTGCAAACACTTTCTCTGCAGAGTCCCAAAACAGGCGTTTTCAGCCCATTACCGGCATATGGATGAAACAGCAGTGAGCACAGGGAAATATCTGCTTCTAAATCCAAAACGCAGCTATCTAACAGAACGGTTGTCAATGTGTGCACTCAACTTCCAGAGTTAAACCCGTGTGTGGATTCAGCAGTCTGCAAACACTTTCTCTGCAGAGTCCCAAAACAGGCGTTTTCAGCCCATTACCGGCATATGGAAGAAACAGCAGTAAGCACAGGGAAATATCTGCTTCTAAATCCAAAACGCAGCTATCTAACAGAATGGTTGTCAATGTGTGCACTCAACTTCCAGAGTTAAACCCGTGTGTGGATTCAGCAGTCTGCAAACACTTTCTCTGCAGAGTCCCAAAACAGGCGTTTTCAGCCCATTACCGGCATATGGAAGAAACAGCAGTAAGCACAGGGAAATATCTGCTTCTAAATCCAAAACGCAGCTATCTAACAGAACGGTTGTCAATGTGTGCACTCAACTTCCAGAGTTAAACCCGTGTGTGTATTCAGCAGTCTGCAAACACTTTCTCTGCAGAGTCCCAAAACAGGCGTTTTCAGCCCATTACCGGCATATGGAAGAAACAGCAGTCAGCACAGGGAAATATCTGCTTCTAAATCCAAAACGCAGCTATCTAACAGAACGGTTGTCAATGTGTGCACTCAACTTCCAGAGTTAAACCCGTGTGTGGATTCAGCAGTCTGCAAACACTTTCTCTGCAGAGTCCCAAAACAGGCGTTTTCAGCCCATTACCGGCCTATGGAAGAAACAGCAGTAAGCACAGGGAAATATCTGCTTCTAAATCCAAAACGCAGCTATCTAACAGAACGGTTGTCAATGTTTGCCCTCAACTTCCAGAGTTAAACCCGTGTGTGGATTCAGCAGTCTGCAAACACTTTCTCTGCAGAGTCCCAAAACAGGCGTTTTCAGCCCATTACCGGCATATGGAAGAAACAGCAGTCAGCACAGGGAAATATCTGCTTCTAAATCCAAAACGGAGCTATCTAACAGAACGGCTGTCAATGTGTGTACTCAACTTCCAGAGTTAAACCCGTGTGTGGATTCAGCAGTCTGCAGACACTTTCTCTGCAGAGTCCCAAAACAGGCGTTTTCAGCCCATTACCGGCATATGGAAGAAACAGCAGTCAGCACAGGGAAATATCTGCTTCTAAATCCAAAACGCAGCTATCTAACAGAACGGTTGTCAATGTGTGCACTCAACTTCCAGAGTTAAACCCGTGTGTGGATTCAGCAGTCTGCAAACACTTTCTCTGCAGAGTCCCAAAACAGGCGTTTTCAGCCCATTACCGGCATATGGAAGAAACAGCAATAAGCACAGGGAAATGTCTGCTTCTAAATCCAAAACGCAGCTATCTAACAGAACGGTTGTCAATGTGTGCACTCAACTTCCAGAGTTAAACCCGTGTGTGGATTCAGCAGTCTGCAAACACTTTCTCTGCAGCGTCCCAAAACAGGCGTTTTCAGCCCATTACCGGCATATGGAAGAAACAGCAGTAAGCACAGGGAAATATCTGCTTCTAAATCCAAAACGCAGCTATCTAACAGAACGGTTGTCAATGTGTGCACTCAACTTCCAGAGTTAAACCCGTGTGTGGATTCAGAAGTCTGCAAACACTTTCTCTGCAGAGTCCCAAAACAGGCGTTTTCAGCCCATTACCGGCATATGGAAGAAACAGCAGTAAGCACAGGGAAATATCTGCTTCTAAATCCAAAACGCAGCTATCTAACAGAATGGTTGTCAATGTGTGCACTCAACTTCCAGAGTTAAACCCGTGTGTGGATTCAGCAGTCTGCAAACACTTTCTCTGCAGAGTCCCAAAACAGGCGTTTTCAGCCCATTACCGGCATATGGAAGAAACAGCAGTAAGCACAGGGAAATATCTGCTTCTAAATCCAAAACGCAGCTATCTAACAGAACGGTTGTCAATGTGTGCACTCAACTTCCAGAGTTAAACCCGTGTGTGTATTCAGCAGTCTGCAAACACTTTCTCTGCAGAGTCCCAAAACAGGCGTTTTCAGCCCATTACCGGCATATGGAAGAAACAGCAGTCAGCACAGGGAAATATCTGCTTCTAAATCCAAAACGCAGCTATCTAACAGAACGGTTGTCAATGTGTGCACTCAACTTCCAGAGTTAAACCCGTGTGTGGATTCAGCAGTCTGCAAACACTTTCTCTGCAGAGTCCCAAAACAGGCGTTTTCAGCCCATTACCGGCCTATGGAAGAAACAGCAGTAAGCACAGGGAAATATCTGCTTCTAAATCCAAAACGCAGCTATCTAACAGAACGGTTGTCAATGTTTGCCCTCAACTTCCAGAGTTAAACCCGTGTGTGGATTCAGCAGTCTGCAAACACTTTCTCTGCAGAGTCCCAAAACAGGCGTTTTCAGCCCATTACCGGCATATGGAAGAAACAGCAGTCAGCACAGGGAAATATCTGCTTCTAAATCCAAAACGGAGCTATCTAACAGAACGGCTGTCAATGTGTGTACTCAACTTCCAGAGTTAAACCCGTGTGTGGATTCAGCAGTCTGCAGACACTTTCTCTGCAGAGTCCCAAAACAGGCGTTTTCAGCCCATTACCGGCATATGGAAGAAACAGCAGTCAGCACAGGGAAATATCTGCTTCTAAATCCAAAACGCAGCTATCTAACAGAACGGTTGTCAATGTGTGCACTCAACTTCCAGAGTTAAACCCGTGTGTGGATTCAGCAGTCTGCAAACACTTTCTCTGCAGAGTCCCAAAACAGGCGTTTTCAGCCCATTACCGGCATATGGAAGAAACAGCAATAAGCACAGGGAAATGTCTGCTTCTAAATCCAAAACGCAGCTATCTAACAGAACGGTTGTCAATGTGTGCACTCAACTTCCAGAGTTAAACCCGTGTGTGGATTCAGCAGTCTGCAAACACTTTCTCTGCAGAGTCCCAAAACAGGCGTTTTCAGCCCATTACCGGCATATGGAAGAAACAGCAGTAAGCACAGGGAAATATCTGCTTCTAAATCCAAAACGCAGCTATCTAACAGAACGGTTGTCAATGTGTGCACTCAACTTCCAGAGTTAAACCCGTGTGTGGATTCAGCAGTCTGCAAACACTTTCTCTGCAGAGTCCCAAAACAGGCGTTTTCAGCCCATTACCGGCATAAGGAAGAAACAGCAGTAAGCACAGGGAAATATCTGCTTCTAAATCCAAAACGCAGCTATCTAACAGAACGGTTGTCAATGTGTGCACTCAACTTCCAGAGTTAAACCCGTGTGTGGATTCAGCAGTCTGCAAACACTTTCTCTGCAGAGTCCCAAAACAGGCGTTTTCAGCCCATTACCGGCATATAGAAGAAACAGCAGTAAGCACAGGGAAATATCTGCTTCTAAATCCAAAACGCAGCTATCTAACAGAACGGTTGTCAATGTGTGCACTCAACTTCCAGAGTTAAACCCGTGTGTGGATTCAGCAGTCTGCAAACACTTTCTCTGCAGAGTCCCAAAACAGGCGTTTTCAGCCCATTACCGGCATATGGAAGAAACAGCAGTCAGCACAGGGAAATATCTGCTTCTAAATCCAAAACGCAGCTATCTAACAGAACGGTTGTCAATGTGTGCACTCAACTTCCAGAGTTAAACCCGTTTGTGGATTCAGCAGTCTGCAAACACTTTCTCTGAAGAGTCCCAAAACAGGCGTTTTCAGCCCGTTACCGGCATATGGAAGAAACAGCTGTAAGCACAGGGAAATATCTGCTTCTAAATCCAAAACGCAGCTATCTAACAGAACGGTTGTCAATGTGTGCACTCAACTTCCAGAGTTAAACCCGTGTGTGTATTCAGCAGTCTGCAAACACTTTCTCTGCAGAGTCCCAAAACAGGCGTTTTCAGCCCATTACCGGCATATGGAAGAAACAGCAGTCAGCACAGGGAAATATCTGCTTCTAAATCCAAAACGCAGCTATCTAACAGAACGGTTGTCAATGTGTGCACTCAACTTGCAGAGTTAAACCCGTGTGTGGATTCAGCAGTCTGCAAACACTTTCTCTGCAGAGTCCCAAAACAGGCGTTTTCAGCCCATTGCCGGCATATGGATGAAACAGCAGTCAGCACAGGGAAATATCTGCTTCTAAATCCAAAACGCAGCTATCTAACAGAACGGTTGTCAATGTGTGCACTCAACTTCCAGAGTTAAACCCGTGTGTGGATTCAGCAGTCTGCAAACACTTTCTCTGCAGAGTCCCAAAACAGGCGTTTTCAGCCCATTACCGGCATATGGAAGAAACAGCAGTAAGCACAGGGAAATATCTGCTTCTAAATCCAAAACGCAGCTATCTAACAGAACGGTTGTCAATGTGTGCACTCAACTTCCAGAGTTAAACCCGTGTGTGGATTCAGCAGTCTGCAAACACTTTCTCTGCAGAGTCCCAAAAGAGGCGTTTTCAGCCCATTACCGGCATATGGAAGAAACAGCAGTCAGCACAGGGAAATATCTGCTTCTAAATCCAAAACGCAGCTATCTAACAGAATGGTTGTCAATGTGTGCACTCAACTTCCAGAGTTAAACCCGTGTGTGGATTCAGCAGTCTGCAAACACTTTCTCTGCAGAGTCACAAAACAGGCGTTTTCAGCCCGTTACCGGCATATGGAAGAAACAGCTGTAAGCCCAGGGAATTATCTGCTTCTAAATCCAAAACGCAGGTATCTAACAGAACGGTTGTCAATGTGTGCACTCAACTTCCAGAGTTAAACCCGTGTGTGGATTCAGCAGTCTGCAAACACTTTCTCTGCAGAGTCCCAAAACAGGCGTTTTCAGCCCATTACCGGCATATGGAAGAAACAGCAGTCAGCACAGGGAAATATCTGCTTCTAAATCCAAAACGCAGCTATCTAACAGAACGATTGTCAACGTGTGCAATCAACTTCCAGAGTTAAACCCGTGTGTGGATTCAGCAGTCTGCAAACACTTTCTCTGCAGAGTCCCCAAACAGGCGTTTTCAGCCCATTACCGGAATATGGAAGAAACAGCAGTAAGCACAGGGAAATATCTGCTTCTAAATCCAAAACGCAGCTATCTAACAGAACGGTTGTCAATGTGTGCACTCAACTTCCAGAGTTAAACCCGTGTGTGGATTCAGCAGTCTGCAAACACTTTCTCTGCAGAGTCCCAAAACAGGCGTTTTCAGCCCATTACCGGCATATGGAAGAAACAGCAGTCAGCACAGGGAAATATCTGCTTCTAAATCCAAAACGGAGCTATCTAACAGAACGGCTGTCAATGTGTGCACTCAACTTCCAGAGTTAAACCCGTGTGTGGATTCAGCAGTCTGCAAACACTTTCTCTGCAGAGTCCCAAAACAGGCGTTTTCAGCCCATTACCGGCATATGGAAGAAACAGCAGTCAGCACAGGGAAATATCTGCTTCTAAATCCAAAACGCAGCTATCTAACAGAACGATTGTCAACGTGTGCAATCAACTTCCAGAGTTAAACCCGTGTGTGGATTCAGCAGTCTGCAAACACTTTCTCTGCAGAGTCCCCAAACAGGCGTTTTCAGCCCATTACCGGAATATGGAAGAAACAGCAGTAAGCACAGGGAAATATCTGCTTCTAAATCCAAAACGCAGCTATCTAACAGAACGGTTGTCAATGTGTGCACTCAACTTCCAGAGTTAAACCCGTGTGTGGATTCAGCAGTCTGCAAACACTTTCTCTGCAGAGTCCCAAAACAGGCGTTTTCAGCCCATTACCGGCATATGGAAGAAACAGCAGTCAGCACAGGGAAATATCTGCTTCTAAATCCAAAACGGAGCTATCTAACAGAACGGCTGTCAATGTGTGCACTCAACTTCCAGAGTTAAACCCGTGTGTGGATTCAGCAGTCTGCAAACACTTTCTCTGCAGAGTCCCAAAACAGGCGTTTTCAGCCTATTACCGGCATATGGATGAAACAGCAGTCAGCACAGGGAAATATCTGCTTCTAAATCCAAAACGCAGCTATCTAACAGAACGGCTGTCAATGTGTGCACTCAACTTCCAGAGTTAAACCCGTGTGTGGATTCAGCAGTCTGCAAACACTTTCTCTGCAGAGTCCCAAAACAGGCGTTTTCAGCCCATTACCGGCATATGGAAGAAACAGCAGTCAGCACAGGGAAATATCTGCTTCTAAATCCAAAACGCAGCTATCTAACAGAACGATTGTCAACGTGTGCAATCAACTTCCAGAGTTAAACCCGTGTGTGGATTCAGCAGTCTGCAAACACTTTCTCTGCAGAGTCCCCAAACAGGCGTTTTCAGCCCATTACCGGAATATGGAAGAAACAGCAGTAAGCACAGGGAAATATCTGCTTCTAAATCCAAAACGCAGCTATCTAACAGAACGGTTGTCAATGTGTGCACTCAACTTCCAGAGTTAAACCCGTGTGTGGATTCAGCAGTCTGCAAACACTTTCTCTGCAGAGTCCCAAAACAGGCGTTTTCAGCCCATTACCGGCATATGGAAGAAACAGCAGTCAGCACAGGGAAATATCTGCTTCTAAATCCAAAACGGAGCTATCTAACAGAACGGCTGTCAATGTGTGCACTCAACTTCCAGAGTTAAACCCGTGTGTGGATTCAGCAGTCTGCAAACACTTTCTCTGCAGAGTCCCAAAACAGGCGTTTTCAGCCTATTACCGGCATATGGATGAAACAGCAGTCAGCACAGGGAAATATCTGCTTCTAAATCCAAAACGCAGCTATCTAACAGAACGGTTGTCAATGTGTGCACTCAACTTCCAGAGTTAAACCCGTTTGTGGATTCAGCAGTCTGCAAACACTTTCTCTGCAGAGTCCCAAAACAGGCGTTTTCAGCCCGTTACCGGCATATGGAAGAAACAGCTGTAAGCACAGGGAAATATCTGCTTCTAAATCCAAAACGCAGCTATCTAACAGAACGGTTGTCAATGTGTGCACTCAACTTCCAGAGTTAAACCCGTGTGTGGATTCAGCAGTCTGCAAACACTTTCTCTGCAGAGTCCCAAAAGAGGCGTTTTCAGCCCATTACCGGCATATGGAAGAAACAGCAGTCAGCACAGGGAAATATCTGCTTCTAAATCCAAAACGGAGCTATCTAACAGAACGGCTGTCAATGTGTGCACTCAACTTCCAGAGTTAAACCCGTGTGTGGATTCAGCAGTATGCAAACACTTTCTCTGCAGAGTCCCAAAACAGGCGTTTTCAGCCCATTACCGGCATATGGAAGAAACAGCAGTCAGCACAGGGAAATATCTGCTTCTAAATCCAAAACGCAGCTATCTAACAGAACGGTTGTCAATGTGTGCACTCAACTTCCAGAGTTAAACCCGTGTGTGGATTCATCAGTCTGCAAACACTTTCTCTGCAGAGTCCCAAAACAGGCGTTTTCAGCCCATTACCGGCATATGGAAGAAACAGCAGTAAGCACAGGGAAATATCTGCTTCTAAATCCAAAACGCAGCTATCTAACAGAACGGTTGTCAATGTGTGCACTCAACTTCCAGAGTTAAACCCGTGTGTGGATTCAGCAGTCTGCAAACACTTTCTCTGCAGAGTCCCAAAACAGGCGTTTTCAGCCCCTTACCGGCATATGGAAGAAACAGCAGTCAGCACAGGGAAATATCTGCTTCTAAATCCAAAACGCAGCTATCTAACAGAACGGTTGTCAATGTGTGCACTCAACTTCCAGAGTTAAACCCGTGTGTGGATTCAGCAGTCTGCAAACACTTTCTCTACAGAGTCCCAAAACAGGCGTTTTCAGCCCATTACCGGCATATGGAAGAAACAGCAGTAAGCACAGGGAAATATCTGCTTCTAAATCCAAAACGCAGCTATCTAACAGAACGGTTGTCAATGTGTGCACTCAACTTCCAGAGTTAAACCCGTGTGTGTATTCAGCAGTCTGCAAACACTTTCTCTGCAGAGTCCCCAAACAGGCGTTTTCAGCCCATTACCGGCATATGGAAGAAACAGCAGTCAGCACAGGGAAATATCTGCTTCTAAATCCAAAACGCAGCTATCTAACAGAACGGTTGTCAATGTGTGCACTCAACTTCCAGAGTTAAACCCGTTTGTGGATTCAGCAGTCTGCAAACACTTTCTCTGCAGAGTCCCAAAACAGGCGTTTTCAGCCCGTTACCGGCATATGGAAGAAACAGCTGTAAGCACAGGGAAATATCTGCTTCTAAATCCAAAACGCAGCTATCTAACAGAACGGCTGTCAATGTGTGCACTCAACTTCCAGAGTTAAACCCGTGTGTGGATTCAGCAGTCTGCAAACACTTTCTCTGCAGAGTCCCAAAACAGGCGTTTTCAGCCCATTACCGGCATATGGATGAAACAGCAGTCAGCACAGGGAAATATCTGCTTCTAAATCCAAAACGCAGCTATCTAACAGAACGGTTGTCAATGTGTGCACTCAACTTCCAGAGTTAAACCCGTTTGTGGATTCAGCAGTCTGCAAACACTTTCTCTGCAGAGTCCCAAAGCAGGCGTTTTCAGCCCGTTACCGGCATATGGAAGAAACAGCAGTCAGCACAGGGAAATATCTGCTTCTAAATCCAAAACGCAGCTATCTAACAGAACGGTTGTCACTGTGTGCACTCAACTTCCAGTGTTAAACCCGTGTGTGGATTCAGCAGTCTGCAAACACTTTCTCTGCAGAGTCCCAAAACAGGCGTTTTCAGCCCATTACCGGCATATGGAAGAAACAGCAGTCAGCACAGGGAAATATCTGCTTCTAAATCCAAAACACAGCTATCTAACAGAACGGTTGTCAATGTGTGCACTCAACTTCCAGAGTTAAACCCGTGTGTGGATTCAGCAGTCTGCAAACACTTTCTCTGCAGAGTCCCAAAACAGGCGTTTTCAGCCCATTACCGGAATATGGAAGAAACAGCAGTAAGCACAGGGAAATATCTGCTTCTAAATCCAAAACGCAGCTATCTAACAGAGCGGTTGTCAATGTGTGAACTCAACTTCCAGAGTTAAACCCGTGTGTGGATTCAGCAGTCTGCAAACACTTTCTCTGCAGAGTCCCAAAACAGGCGTTTTCAGCCCATTACCGGCATATGGAAGAAACAGCAGTAAGCACAGGGAAATATCTGCTTCTAAATCCAAAACGGAGCTTTCTAACAGAACGGTTGTCAATGTGTGCACTCAACTTCCAGAGTTAAACCCGTGTGTGGATTCAGCAGTCTGCAAACACTTTCTCTGCAGAGTCCCAAAACAGGCGTTTTCAGCCTATTACCGGCATATGGATGAAACAGCAGTAAGCACAGGGAAATATCTGCTTCTAAATCCAAAACGCAGCTATCTAACAGAACGGTTGTCAATGTGTGCACTCAACTTCCAGAGTTAAACCCGTGTGTGGATTCAGCAGTCTGCAAACACTTCCTCTGCAGAGTCCCAAAACAGGCGTTTTCGGCCCATTACCGGAATATGGAAGAAACAGCAGTAAGCACTGGGAAATATCTGCTTCTAAATCCAAAACGCAGCTATCTAACAGAACGGTTGTCAATGTGTGCACTCAACTTCCAGAGTTAAACCCGTGTGTGGATTCAGCAGTCTGCAAACACTTTCTCTGCAGAGTCCCAAAACAGGCGTTTTCAGCCCATTACCGGCATATGGAAGAAACAGCAGTCAGCACAGGGAAATATCTGCTTCTAAATCCAAAACGCAGCTATCTAACAGAACGGTTGTCAATGTGTGCACTCAACTTCCAGAGTTAAACCCGTTTGTGGATTCAGCAGTCTGCAAACACTTTCTCTGCAGAGTCCCAAAACAGGCGTTTTCAGCCCGTTACCGGCATATGGAAGAAACAGCTGTAAGCACAGGGAAATATCTGCTTCTAAATCCAAAACGCAGCTATCTAACAGAACGGTTGTCAATGTGTGCACTCAACTTCCAGAGTTAAACCCGTGTGTGGATTCAGCAGTCTGCAAACACTTTCTCTGCAGAGTCCCAAAACAGGCGTTTTCAGCCCATTACCGGCATATGGAAGAAACAGCAGTCAGCACAGGGAAATATCTGCTTCTAAATCCAAAACGGAGCTATCTAACAGAACGGCTGTCAATGTGTGCACTCAACTTCCAGAGTTAAACCCGTGTGTGGATTCAGCAGTATGCAAACACTTTCTCTGCAGAGTCCCAAAACAGGCGTTTTCAGCCCATTACCGGCATATGGAAGAAACAGCAGTCAGCACAGGGAAATATCTGCTTCTAAATCCAAAACGCAGGTATCTAACAGAACGGTTGTCAATGTGTGCACTCAACTTCCAGAGTTAAACCCGTGTGTGGATTCAGCAGTCTGCAAACACTTTCTCTGCAGAGTCCCAAAACAGGCGTTTTCAGCCCATTACCGGCATATGGAAGAAACAGCAGTAAGCACAGGGAAATATCTGCTTCTAAATCCAAAACACAGCTATCTAACAGAACGGTTGTCAATGTGTGCACTCAACTTCCAGAGTTAAACCCGTGTGTGGATTCAGCAGTCTGCAAACACTTTCTCTGCAGAGTCCCAAAACAGGCGTTTTCAGCCCATTACCGGCATATGGAAGAAACAGCAGTAAGCACAGGGAAATATCTGCTTCTAAATCCAAAACGCAGCTATCTAACAGAACGGTTGTCAATGTGTGCACTCAACTTCCAGAGTTAAACCCGTGTGTGGATTCAGCAGTCTGCAAACACTTTCTCTGCAGAGTCCCAAAACAGGCGTTTTCAGCCCATTACCGGCATATGGAAGAAACAGCAGTCAGCACAGGGAAATATCTGCTTCTAAATCCAAAACGCAGCTATCTAACAGAACGGTTGTCAATGTGTGCACTCAACTTCCAGAGTTAAACCCGTGTGTGGATTCAGCAGTCTGCAAACACTTTCTCTGCAGAGTCCCAAAACAGGCGTTTTCAGCCCATTACCGGCATATGGAAGAAACAGCAGTAAGCACAGGGAAATATCTGCTTCTAAATCCAAAACGCAGCTATCTAACAGAACGGTTGTCAATGTGTGCGCTCAACTTCCAGAGTTAAACCCGTGTGTGGATTCAGCAGTCTGCAAACACTTTCTCTGCAGAGTCCCAAAACAGGCGTTTTCAGCCCATTACCGGCATATGGAAGAAACAGCAGTCAGCACAGGGAAATATCTGCTTCTAAATCCAAAACGCAGCTATCTAACAGAACGGTTGTCAATGTGTGCACTCAACTTCCAGAGGTAAACCCGTTTGTGGATTCAGCAGTCTGCAAACACTTTCTCTGCAGAGTCCCAAAACAGGCGTTTTCAGCCCGTTACCGGCATATGGAAGAAACAGCTGTAAGCCCAGGGAAATATCTGCTTCTAAATCCAAAACGCAGCTATCTAACAGAACGGTTGTCAATGTGTGCACTCAACTTCCAGAGTTAAACCCGTGTGTGGATTCAGCAGTCTGCAAACACTTTCTCTGTAGAGTCCCAAAACAGGCGTTTTCAGCCCATTACCGGCATATGGAAGAAACAGCAGTCAGCACAGGGAAATATCTGCTTCTAAATCCAAAACGGAGCTATCTAACAGAACAGCTGTCAATGTGTGCACTCAACTTCCAGAGTTAAACCCGTGTGTGGATTCAGCAGTCTGCAAACACTTTCTCTGCAGAGTCCCAAAACAGGCGTTTTCAGCCCATTACCGGCATATGGAAGAAACAGCAGTCAGCACAGGGAAATATCTGCTTCTAAATCCAAAACGCAGCTATCTAACAGAACGGTTGTCAATGTGTGCACTCAACTTCCAGAGTTAAACCCGTGTGTGGATTCCGCAGTCTGCAAATACTTTCTCTGCAGAGTCCCAAAACAGGCGTTTTCAGCCCATTACCGGCATATGGAAGAAACAGCAGTAAGCACAGGGAAATATCTGCTTCTAAATCCAAAACGCAGCTATCTAACAGAACGGTTGTCAATGTGTGCACTCAACTTCCAGAGATAAACCCGTGTGTGGATTCAGCAGTCTGCAAACACTTTCTCTGCAGAGTCCCAAAACAGGCGTTTTCAGCCCATTACCGGCATATGGAAGAAACAGCAGTAAGCACAGGGAAATATCTGCTTCTAAATCCAAAACGCAGCTATCTAACAGAACGGTTGTCAATGTGTGCACTCAACTTCCAGAGTTAAACCCGTGTGTGGATTCAGCAGTCTGCAAACACTTTCTCTGCAGAGTCCCAAAACAGGCGTTTTCAGCCCATTACCGGCATATGGAAGAAACAGCAGTAAGCACAGGGAAATATCTGCTTCTAAATCCAAAACGCAGCTATCTAACAGAACGGTTGTCAATGTGTGCACTCAACTTCCAGAGTTAAACCCGTGTGTGGATTCAGCAGTCTGCAAACACTTTCTCTGCAGAGTCCCAAAACAGGCGTTTTCAGCCCATTACCGGCATATGGAAGAAACAGCAGTAAGCACAGGGAAATATCTGCTTCTAAATCCAAAACGCAGCTATCTAACAGAACGGTTGTCAATGTGTGCACTCAACTTCCAGAGTTAAACCCGTGTGTGGATTCAGCAGTCTGCAAACACTTTCTCTGCAGAGTCCCAAAACAGGCGTTTTCAGCCCATTACCGGCATATGGAAGAAACAGCAGTCAGCACAGGGAAATATCTGCTTCTAAATCCAAAACGCAGCTATCTAACAGAACGGTTGTCAATGTGTGCACTCAACTTCCAGAGTTAAACCCGTTTGTGGATTCAGCAGTCTGCAAACACTTTCTCTGCAGAGTCCCAAAACAGGCGTTTTCAGCCCGTTGCCGGCATATGGAAGAAACAGCTGTAAGCACAGGGAAATATCTGCTTCTAAATCCAAAACGCAGCTATCTAACAGAACGGTTGTCAATGTGTGCACTCAACTTCCAGAGTTAAACCCGTGTGTGGATTCAGCAGTCTGCAAACACTTTCTCTGCAGAGTCCCAAAACAGGCGTTTTCAGCCCATTACCGGCCTATGGAAGAAACAGCAGTAAGCACAGGGAAATATCTGCTTCTAAATCCAAAACGCAGCGATCTAACAGAACGGTTGTCAATGTGTGCACTCAACTTCCAGAGTTAAACCCGTGTGTGGATTCAGCAATCTGCAAACACTTTCTCCGCAGAGTCCCAAAGCAGGCGTTTTCAGCCCATTACCGGCATATGGAAGAAACAGCAGTAAGCACAGGGAAATATCTGCTTCTAAATCCAAAACGCAGCTATCTAACAGAACGGTTGTCAATGTGTGCACTCAACTTCCAGAGTTAAACCCGTTTGTGGATTCAGCAGTCTGCAAACACTTTCTCTGCAGAGTCCAAAAACAGGCATTTTCAGCCCATTACCGGCATATGGAAGAAACAGCAGTAAGCACAGGGAAATATCTGCTTCTAAATCCAAAACGCAGCTATCTAACAGAACGGTTGTCAATGTGTGCACTCAACTTCCAGAGTTAAACCCGTGTGTGGATTCAGCAGTCTGCAAACACTTTCTCTGCAGAGTCCCAAAACAGGCGTTTTCAGCCCATTACCGGCATATGGAAGAAACAACAGTAAGCACAGGGAAATATCTGCTTCTAAATCCAAAACGCAGCTATCTAACAGAACGGTTGTCAATGTGTGCACTCAACTTCCAGAGTTAAACCCGTGTGTGGATTCAGCAGTCTGCAAACACTTTCTCTGCAGAGTCCCAAAACAGGCGTTTTCAGCCCATTACCGGCATATGGAAGAAACAGCAGTAAGCACAGGGAAATATCTGCTTCTAAATCCAAAACGCAGCTATCTAACAGAACGGTTGTCAATGTGTGCACTCAACTTCCAGAGTTAAACCCGTGTGTGGATTCAGCAGTCTGCAAACACTTTCTCTGCAGAGTCCCAAAACAGGCGTTTTCAGCCCATTACCGGCATATGGAAGAAACAGCAGTAAGCACAGGGAAATATCTGCTTCTAAATCCAAAACGCAGCTATCTAACAGAACGGTTGTCAATGTGTGCACTCAACTTCCAGAGTTAAACCCGTGTGTGGATTCAGCAGTCTGAAAACACTTTCTCTGTAGAGTCCCAAAACAGGCGTTTTCAGCCCATTACCGGCATATGGAAGAAACAGCAGTCAGCACAGGGAAATATCTGCTTCTAAATCCAAAACGCAGCTATCTAACAGAACGGTTGTCAATGTGTGCACTCAACTTCCAGAGGTAAACCCGTTTGTGGATTCAGCAGTCTGCAAACACTTTCTCTGCAGAGTCCCAAAACAGGCGTTTTCAGCCCGTTACCGGCATATGGAAGAAACAGCTGTAAGCACAGGGAAATATCTGCTTCTAAATCCAAAACGCAGCTATCTAAGAGAACGGTTGTCAATGTGTGCACTCAACTTCCAGAGTTAAACCCGTGTGTGGATTCAGCAGTCTGCAAACACTTTCTCTGCAGAGTCCCAAAACAGGAGTTTTCAGCCCATTACCGGCATATGGAAGAAACAGCAGTCAGCACAGGGAAATATCTGCTTCTAAATCCAAAACGGAGCTATCTAACAGAACGGCTGTCAATGTGTGCACTCAACTTCCAGAGTTAAACCCGTGTGTGGATTCAGCAGTCTGCAAACACTTTCTCTGCAGAGTTCCAAAACAGGCGTTTTCAGCCCATTACCGGCATATGGAAGAAACAGCAGTCAGCACAGGGAAATATCTGCTTCTAAATCCAAAACGCAGCTATCTAACAGAACGGTTGTCAATGTGTGCACTCAACTTCCAGAGTTAAACCCGTGTGTGGATTCAGTAGTCTGCAAACACTTTCTCTGTAGAGTCCCAAAACAGGCGTTTTCAGCCCATTACCGGCATATGGAAGAAACAGCAGTCAGCACAGGGAAATATCTGCTTCTAAATCCAAAACGCAGCTATCTAACAGAACGGTTGTCAATGTGTGCACTCAACTTCCAGAGTTAAACCCGTTTGTGGATTCAGCAGTCTGCAAACACTTTCTCTGCAGAGTCCCAAAACATTCGTTTTCAGCCCGTTACCGGCATATGGAAGAAACAGCTGTAAGCCCAGGGAAATACCTGCTTCTAAATCCAAAACGCAGCTATCTAACAGAACGGTTGTCAATGTGTGCACTCAACTTCCAGAGTTAAACCCGTGTGTGGATTCAGCAGTCTGCAAACACTTTCTCTGCAGAGTCCCAAAACAGGCGTTTTCAGCCCATTACCGGCATATGGAAGAAACAGCAGTCAGCACAGGGAAATATCTGCTTCTAAATCCAAAACGCAGCTATCTAACAGAACGGTTGTCAATGTGTGCACTCAACTTCCAGAGGTAAACCCGTTTGTGGATTCAGCAGTCTGCAAACACTTTCTCTGCAGAGTCCCAAAACAGGCGTTTTCAGCCCATTACCGGCATATGGAAGAAACAGCAGTCAGCACAGGGAAATATCTGCTTCTAAATCCAAAACGCAGCTATCTAACAGAACGGTTGTCAATGTGTGCACTCAACTTCCAGAGTTAAACCCGTGTGTGGATTCAGCAGTCTGCAAACACTTTCTCTGCAGAGTCCCAAAACAGGCGTTTTCAGCCCATTACCGGCATATGGAAGAAACAGCAGTAAGCACAGGGAAATATCTGCTTCTAAATCCAAAACGCAGCTATCTAACAGAACGGTTGTCAATGTGTGCACTCAACTTCCAGAGTTAAACCCGTGTGTGGATTCAGCAGTCTGCAAACTCTTTCTCTGCAGAGTCCCAAAACAGGCGTTTTCAGCCCATTACCGGCATATGGAAGAAACAGCAGTAAGCACAGGGAAATATCTGCTTCTAAATCCAAAACGCAGCTATCTAACAGAACGGTTGTCAATGTGTGCACTCAACTTCCAGAGTTAAACCCGTGTGTGGATTCAGCAGTCTGCAAACACTTTCTCTGCAGAGTCCCAAAACAGGCGTTTTCAGCCCATTACCGGCCTATGGAAGAAACAGCAGTAAGCACAGGGAAATATCTGCTTCTAAATCCAAAACGCAGCTATCTAACAGAACGGTTGTCAATGTGTGCACTCAACTTCCAGAGTTAAACCCGTGTGTGGATTCAGCAGTCTGCAAACACTTTCTCTGCAGAGTCCCAAAGCAGGCGTTTTCATCCCATTACCGGCATATGGAAGAAACAGCAGTACGCACAGGGAAATATCTGCTTCTAAATCCAAAACGCAGCTATCTAACAGAACGGTTGTCAATGTGTGCACTCAACTTCCAGAATTAAACCCGTTTGTGGATTCAGCAGTCTGCAAACACTTAATCTGCAGAGTCCCAAAACAGGCATTTTCAGCCCATTACCGGCCTATGGAAGAAACAGCAGTAAGCACAGGGAAATATCTGCTTCTAAATCCAAAACGCAGCTATCTAACAGAACGGTTGTCAATGTGTGCACTCAACTTCCAGAGTTAAACCCGTGTGTGGATTCAGCAGTCTGCAAACACTTTCTCTGCAGAGTCCCAAAACAGGCGTTTTCAGCCCATTACCGGCATATGGAAGAAACAGCAGTCAGCACAGGGAAATATCTGCTTCTAAATCCAAAACGCAGCTATCTAACAGAACGGTTGTCAATGTGTGCACTCAACTTCCAGAGTTAAACCCGTGTGTGGATTCAGCAGTCTGCAAACACTTTCTCTGTAGAGTCCCAAAACAGGCGTTTTCAGCCCATTACCGGCATATGGAAGAAACAGCAGTCAGCACAGGGAAATATCTGCTTCTAAATCCAAAACGCAGCTATCTAACAGAACGGTTGTCAATGTGTGCACTCAACTTCCAGAGTTAAACCCGTTTGTGGATTCAGCAGTCTGCAAACACTTTCTCTGCAGAGTCCCAAAACAGGCGTTTTCAGCCCGTTACCGGCATATGGAAGAAACAGCTGTAAGCCCAGGGAAATATCTGCTTCTAAATCCAAAACGCAGCTATCTAACAGAACGGTTGTCAATGTGTGCACTCAACTTCCAGAGTTAAACCCGTGTGTGGATTCAGCAGTCTGCAAACACTTTCTCTGCAGAGTCCCAAAACAGGCGTTTTCAGCCCATTACCGGCATATGGAAGAAACAGCAGTCAACACAGGGAAATATCTGCTTCTAAATCCAAAACGCAGCTATCTAACAGAACGGTTGTCAATGTGTGCACTCAACTTCCAGAGTTAAACCCGTTTGTGGATTCAGCAGTCTGCAAACACTTTCTCTGCAGAGTCCCAAAACAGGCGTTTTCAGCCCGTTACCGGCATATGGAAGAAACAGCTGTAAGCACAGGGAAATATCTGCTTCTAAATCCAAAACGCAGCTATCTAACAGAACGGTTGTCAATGTGTGCACTCAACTTCCAGAGTTAAACCCGTGTGTGGATTCAGCAGTCTGCAAACACTTTCTCTGCAGAGTCCCAAAACTGGCGTTTTCAGCCCATTACCGGCATATGGAAGAAACAGCAGTAAGCACAGGGAAATATTTGCTTCTAAATCCAAAACGCAGCTATCTAACAGAACGGTTGTCAATGTGTGCACTCAACTTCCAGAGTTAAACCCGTTTGTGGATTCAGCAGTCTGCAAACACTTTCTCTGCAGAGTCCCAAAGCAGGCGTTTTCAGCCCGTTAACGGCATATGGAAGAAACAGCTGTAAGCACAGGAAAATATCTGTTTCTAAATCCAAAACGCAGCTATCTAACAGAACGGTTGTCACTGTGTGCACTCAACTTCCAGTGTTAAACCCGTGTGTGGATTCAGCAGTCTGCAAACACTTTCTCTGTAGAGTCCCAAAACAGGCGTTTTCAGCACATTACCGGCATTTTGAAGAAACAGCAGTCAGCACAGGGAAATATCTGCTTCTAAATCCAAAACACAGCTATCTAACAGAACGGTTGTCAATGTGTGCACTCAACTTCCAGAGTTAAACCCGTGTGTGGATTCAGCAGTCTGCAAACACTTTCTCTGCAGAGTCCCAAAACAGGCGTTTTCAGCCCATTACCGGCATATGGAACAGCAGTCAGCACAGGGAAATATCTGCTTCTAAATCCAAAACGCAGCTATCTAACAGAACGGTTGTCAATGTGTGCACTCAACTTCCAGAGTTAAACCCGTGTGTGGATTCAGCAGTCTGCAAACACTTTCTCTGCAGAGTCCCAAAACAGGCGTTTTCAGCCCGTTACCGGCATATGGAAGAAACAGCTGTAAGCACAGGGAAATATCTGCTTCTAAATCCAAAACGCAGCTATCTAACAGAACGGTTGTCAATGTGTGCACTCAACTTCCAGAGTTAAACCCGTGTGTGGATTCAGCAGTCTGCAAACACTTTCTCTGCAGAGTCCCAAAACAGGCGTTTTCAGCCCATTACCGGCATATGGAAGAAACAGCAGTAAGCACAGGGAAATATCTGCTTCGAAATCCAAAACGCAGCTATCTAACAGAACGGTTGTCAATGTGTGCACTCAACTTCCAGAGTTAAACCCGTGTATGGATTCAGCAGTCTGCAAACACTTTCTCTGCAGAGTCCCAAAACAGGCGTTTTCAGCCCATTACCGGCATATGGAAGAAACAGCTGTAAGCACAGGGAAATATCTGCTTCTAAATCCAAAACGCAGCTATCTAACAGAACGGTTGTCAATGTGTGCACTCAACTTCCAGAGTTAAACCCGTTTGTGGATTCAGCAGTCTGCAAACACTTTCTCTGCAGAGTCCCAAAACAGGCATTTTCAGCCCATTACCGGCATATGGAAGAAACAGCAGTAAGCACAGGGAAATATCTGCTTCTAAATCCAAAACGCAGCTATCTAACAGAACGGTTGTCAATGTGTGCACTCAACTTCCAGAGGTAAACCCGTGTGTGGATTCAGCAGTCTGCAAACACTTTCTCTGCAGAGTCCCAAAACAGGCGTTTTCAGCCCATTACCGGCATATGGAAGAAACAGCAGTAAGCACAGGGAAATATCTGCTTCTAAATCCAAAACGCAGCTATCTAACAGAACGGTTGTCAATGTGTGCACTGAACTTCCAGAGTTAAACCCGTGTGTGGATTCAGCAGTCTGCAAACACTTTCTCTGTAGAGTCCCAAAACAGGCGTTTTCAGCCCATTACCGGCATATGGAAGAAACAGCAGTCAGCACAGGGAAATATCTGCTTCTAAATCCAAAACGCAGCTATCTAACAGAACGGTTGTCAATGTGTGCACTCAACTTCCAAAGTTAAACCCGTTTGTGGATTCAGCAGTCTGCAAACACTTTCTCTGCAGAGTCCCAAAACAGGCGTTTTCAGCCCGTTACCGGCATATGGAAGAAACAGCTGTAAGCACAGGGAAATATCTGCTTCTAAATCCAAAACGCAGCTATCTAACAGAACGGTTGTCAATGTGTGCACTCAACTTCCAGAGTTAAACCCGTGTGTGGATTCAGCAGTCTGCAAACACTTTCTCTGCAGAGTCCCAAAACAGGAGTTTTCAGCCCATTACCGGCATATGGAAGAAACAGCAGTCAGCACAGGGAAATATCTGCTTCTAAATCCAAAACGGAGCTATCTAACAGAACGGCTGTCAATGTGTGCACTCAACTTCCAGAGTTAAACCCGTGTGTGGATTCAGCAGTCTGCAAACACTTTCGCTGCAGAGTCCCAAAACAGGCGTTTTCAGCCCATTACCGGCATATGGAAGAAACAGCAGTCAGCACAGGGAAATATCTGCTTCTAAATCCAAAACGCAGCTATCTAACAGAACGGTTGTCAATGTGTGCACTCAACTTCCAGAGTTAAACCCGTGTGTGGATTCAGCAGTCTGCAAACACTTTCTCTGCAGAGTCCCAAAACAGGCATTTTCAGCCCATTACCGGCATATGGAAGAAACAGCAGTAAGCACAGGGAAATATCTGCTTCTAAATCCAAAACGCAGCTATCTAACAGAACGGTTGTCAATGTGTGCACTCAACTTCCAGAGTTAAACCCGTGTGTGGATTCAGCAGTCTGCAAACACTTTCTCTGCAGAGTCCCAAAACAGGCGTTTTCAGCCCATTACCGGCATATGGAAGAAACAGCAGTAAGCCCAGGGAAATATCTGCTTCTAAATGCAAAACGCAGCTATCTAGCAGAACGGTTGTCAATGTGTGCACTCAACTTCCAGAGTTAAACCCGTGTGTGGATTCAGCAGTCTGCAAACACTTTCCCTGCAGAGTCCCAAAACAGGCGTTTTCAGCCCATTACCGGCATATGGAAGAAACAGCAGTCAGCACAGGGAAATATCTGCTTCTAAATCCAAAACGCAGCTATCTAACAGAACGGTTGTCAATGTGTGCACTCAACTTCCAGAGTTAAACCCGTTTGTGGATTCAGCAGTCTGCAAACACTTTCTCTGCAGAGTCCCAAAACAGGCGTTTTCAGCCCGTTACCGGCATATGGAAGAAACAGCTGTAAGCCCAGGGAAATATCTGCTTCTAAATCCAAAACGCAGCTATCTAACAGAACGGTTGTCAATGTGTGCACTCAACTTCCAGAGTTAAACCCGTGTGTGGATTCAGCAGTCTGCAAACACTTTCTCTGCAGAGTCCCAAAACAGGCGTTTTCAGCCCATTACCGGCATATGGAAGAAACAGCAGTAAGCACAGGGAAATATCTGCTTCTAAATCCAAAACGCAGCTATCTAACCGAACGATTGTCAATGTGTGCACTCAACTTCCAGAGTTAAACCCGTGTGTGGATTCAGCAGTCTGCAAACACTTTCTCTGCAGAGTCCCAAAACAGGCGTTTTCAGCCCATTACCGGCATATGTAAGAAACAGCAGTAAGCACAGGGAAATATCTGCTTCTAAATCCAAAACGCAACTATCTAACAGAACGGTTGTCAATGTGTGCACTCAACTTCCAGAGTTAAACCCGTGTGTGGATTCAGCAGTCTGCAAACACTTTCTCTGCAGAGTCCCAAAACAGGCGTTTTCAGCCCATTACCGGCATATGGAAGAAACAGCAGTCAGCACAGGGAAATATCTGCTTCTAAATCCAAAACGCAGCTATCTAACAGAACGGTTGTCAATGTGTGCACTCAACTTCCAGAGTTAAACCCGTTTGTGGATTCAGCAGTCTGCAAACACTTTCTCTGCAGAGTCCCAAAACAGGCGTTTTCAGCCCGTTACCGGCATATGGAAGAAACAGCTGTAAGCACAGGGAAATATCTGCTTCTAAATCCAAAACGCAGCTATCTAACAGAACGGTTGTCAATGTGTGCACTCAACTTCCAGAGTTAAACCCGTGTGTGGATTCAGCAGTCTGCAAACACTTTCTCTGCAGAGTCCCAAAACAGGCGTTTTCAGCCCATTACCGGCATATGGATGAAACAGCAGTCAGCACAGGGAAATATCTGCTTCTAAATCCAAAACCGAGCTATCTAACAGAACGGTTGTCAATGTGTGCACTCAACTTCCAGAGTTAAACCCGTTTGTGGATTCAGCAGTCTGCAAACACTTTCTCTGCATAGTCCCAAAGCAGGCGTTTTCAGCCCGTTACCGGCATATGGAAGAAACAGCTGTAAGCACAGGGAAATATCTGCTTCTAAATCCAAAACGCAGCTATCTAACAGAACGGTTGTCACTGTGTGCACTCAACTTCCAGTGTTAAACCCGTGTGTGGATTCAGCAGTCTGCAAACACTTTCTCTGCAGAGTCCCAAAACAGGCGTTTTCAGCCCATTACCGGCATTTTGAAGAAACAGCAGTCAGCACAGGGAAATATCTGCTTCTAAATCCAAAACACAGCTATCTAACAGAACGGTTGTCAATGTGTGCACTCAACTTCCAGAGTTAAACCCGTGTGTGGATTCAGCAGTCTGCAAACACTTTCTCTGCAGAGTCCCAAAACAGGCGTTTTCAGCCCATTACCGGAATATGGAAGAAACAGCAGTAAGCACAGGGAAATATCTGCTTCTAAATCCAAAACGCAGCTATCTAACAGAACGGTTGTCAATGTGTGAACTCAACTTCCAGAGTTAAACCCGTGTGTGGATTCAGCAGTCTGCAAACACTTTCTCTGCAGAGTCCCAAAACAGGCGTTTTCAGCCCATTACCGGCATATGGATGAAACAGCAGTCAGCACAGGGAAATATCTGCTTCTAAATCCAAAACGCAGCTATCTAACAGAACGGCTGTCAATGTGTGCACACAACTTCCCGAGTTAAACCCGTGTGTGAATTCAGCAGTCTGCAAACACTTTCTCTGCAGAGTCCCAAAACAGGCGTTTTCAGCCCATTACCGGCATATGGATGAAACAGCAGTCAGCAGAGGGAAATATCTGCTTCTAAATCCAAAACGCAGCTATCTAACAGAACGGTTGTCAATGTGTGCACTCAACTTCCAGAGTTAAACCCGTTTGTGGATTCAGCAGTCTGCAAACACTTTCTCTGCAGAGTCCCAAAGCAGGCGTTTTCAGCCCGTTACCGGCATATGGAAGAAACAGCTGTAAGCACAGGGAAATATCTGCTTCTAAATCCAAAACGCAGCTATCTAACAGAACGGTTGTCACTGTGTGCACTCAAATTCCAGAGTTAAACCCGTGTGTGGATTCAGCAGTCTGCAAACACTTTCTCTGCAGAGTCCCAAAACAGGCGTTTTCAGCCCATTACCGGCATATGCAAGAAACAGCAGTAAGCACAGGGAAATATCTGCTTCTAAATCCAAAATGCAGCTATCTAACAGAATGGTTGTCAATGTGTGCACTCAGCTTCCAGAGTTAAACCCGTGTGTGGATTCAGCAGTCTGCAAACACTTTCTCTGCAGAGTCCCAAAACAGGCGTTTTCAGCCCATTACCGGCACATGGAAGAAACACCAGTCAGCACAGGGAAATATCTGCTTCTAAATCCAAAACGCAGCTATCTAACAGAACGGTTGTCAATGTGTGCACTCAACTTCCAGCGTTAAACCCGTTTGTGGATTCAGCAGTCTGCAAACACTTTCTCTGCAGAGTCCCAAAACAGGCGTTTTCAGCCCGTTACCGGCATATGGAAGAAACAGCTGTAAGCCCAGGGAAATATCTGCTTCTAAATCCAAAACGCAGCTATCTAACAGAACGGTTGTAAATGTGTGCACTCAACTTCCAGAGTTAAACCCGTGTGTGGATTCAGCAGTCTGCAAACACTTTCTCTGCAGAGTCCCAAAACAGGCGTTTTCAGCCCATTACCGGCATATGGATGAAACAGCAGTCAGCACAGGGAAATATCTGCTTCTAAATCCAAAACGCAGCTATCTAACAGAACGGTTGTCAATGTGTGCACTCAACTTCCAGAGTTAAACCCGTGTGTGGATTCAGCAGTCTGCAAACACTTTCTCTGCAGAGTCCCAAAACAGGCGTTTTCAGCCCATTACCGGCATATGGAAGAAACAGCAGTAAGCCCAGGGAAATATCTGCTTCTAAATCCAAAACGCAGCTATCTAACAGAACGGTTGTCAATGTGTGCACTCAACTTCCAGAGGTAAACCCGTTTGTGGATTCAGCAGTCTGCAAACACTTTCTCTGCAGAGTCCCAAAGCAGGCGTTTTCAGCCCGTTACCGGCATATGGAAGAAACAGCTGTAAGCACAGGGAAATATCTGCTTCTAAATCCAAAACGCAGCTATCTAACAGAACGGTTGTCACTGTGTGAACTCAACTTCCAGAGTTAAACCCGTGTGTGGATTCAGCAGTCTGCAAACACTTTCTCTGCAGAGTCCCAAAACAGGCGTTTTCAGCCCATTACCGGCATATGGAAGAAACAGCAGTCAGCACAGGGAAATATCTGCTTCTAAATCCAAAACACAGCTATCTAACAGAACGGTTGTCAATGTGTGCACTCAACTTCCAGAGTTAAACCCGTGTGTGGATTCCGCAGTCTGCAAACACTTTCTCTGCAGAGTCCCAAAACAGGCGTTTTCAGCCCATTACCGGCATATGGAAGAAACAGCAGTAAGCACAGGGAAATATCTGCTTCTAAATCCAAAACGCAGCTATCTAACAGAACGGTTGTCAATGTGTGAACTCAACTTCCAGAGTTAAACCCGTGTGTGGATTCAGCAGTCTGCAAACACTTTCTCTGCAGAGTCCCAAAACAGGCGTTTTCACCCCATTACCGGCATATGGAAGAAACAGCAGTAAGCACAGGGAAATATCTGCTTCTAAATCCAAAACGCAGCTATCTAACAGAACGGCTGTCAATGTGTGCACTCAACTTCCAGAGTTAAACCCGTGTGTGGATTCAGCAGTCTGCAAACACTTTCTCTGCAGAGTCCCAAAACAGGCGTTTTCAGCCCTTTACCGGCATATGGATGAAACAGCAGTCAGCACAGGGAAATATCTGCTTCTAAATCCAAAACGCAGCTATCTAACAGAACGGTTGTCACTGTGTGCACTCAACTTCCAGAGTTAAACCCGTGTGTGGATTCAGCAGTCTGCAAACACTTTCTCTGCAGAGTCCCAAAACAGGCGTTTTCAGCCCATTACCGGCATATGGAAGAAACAGCAGTAAGCACAGGGAAATATCTGCTTCTAAATCCAAAACGCAGCTATCTAACAGAACGGTTGTCAATGTGTGCACTCAACTTCCAGAGTTAAACCCGTGTGTGGATTCAGCAGTCTGCAAACACTTTCTCTGCAGAGTCCCAAAACAGGCGTTTTCAGCCCATTACCGGCATATGGAAGAAACAGCAGTAAGCACAGGGAAATATCTGCTTCTAAATCCAAAACGCAGCTATCTAACAGAACGATTGTCAATGTGTGCACTCAACTTCCAGAGTTAAACCCGTGTGTGGATTCAGCAGTCTGCAAACACTTTCTCTGCAGAGTCCCAAAACAGGCGTTTTCAGCCCATTACCGGCATATGGAAGAAACAGCAGTAAGCACAGGGAAATATCTGCTTCTAAATCCAAAACGCAGCTATCTAACAGAACGGCTGTCAATGTGTGCACTCAACTTCCAGAGTTAAACCCGTGTGTGGATTCAGCAGTCTGCAAACACTTTCTCTGCAGAGTCCCAAAACAGGCGTTTTCAGCCCATTACCGGCATATGGATGAAACAGCAGTCAGCAGAGGGAAATATCTGCTTCTAAATCCAAAACGCAGCTATCTAACAGAACGGTTGTCAATGTGTGCACTCAACTTCCAGAGTTAAACCCGTTTCTGGATTCAGCAGTCTGCAAACACTTTCTCTGCAGAGTCTCAAAGCAGGCGATTTCAGCCCGTTACCGGCATATGGAAGAATAAGCTGTAAGCACAGGGAAATATCTGCTTCTAAATCCAAAACGCAGCTATCTAACAGAACGGTTGTAAATGTGTGCACTCAACTTCCAGAGTTAAACCCGTGTGTGGATTCAGCAGTCTGCAAACACTTTCTCTGCAGAGTCCCAAAACAGGCGTTTTCAGCCCATTACCGGCATATGGATGAAACAGCAGTCAGCACAGGGAAATATCTGCTTCTAAATCCAAAACGCAGCTATCTAACAGAACGGTTTTCAATGTGTGCACTCAACTTCCAGAGTTAAACCCGTGTGTGGATTCAGCAGTCTGCAAACACTTTCTCTGCAGAGTCCCAAAACAGGCGTTTTCAGCCCATTACCGGCATATGGAAGAAACAGCAGTCAGCACAGGGAAATATCTGCTTCTAAATCCAAAACGCAGCTATCTAACAGAACGGTTGTCAATGTGTGCACTCAACTTCCAGAGGTAAACCCGTTTGTGGATTCAGCAGTCTGCAAACACTTTCTCTGCAGAGTCCCAAAGCAGGCGTTTTCAGCCCGTTACCGGCATATGGAAGAAACAGCTGTAAGCACAGGGAAATATCTGCTTCTAAATCCAAAATGCAGCTATCTAACAGAACGGTTGTCACTGTGTGCACTCAACTTCCAGAGTTAAACCCGTTTGTGGATTCAGCAGTCTGCAAACACTTTCTCTGCAGAGTCCCAAAACAGGCGTTTTCAGCCCATTACCGGCATATGGAAGAAACAGCAGTCAGCACAGGGAAATATCTGCTTCTAAATCCAAAACACAGCTATCTAACAGAACGGTTGTCAATGTGTGCACTCAACTTCCAGAGTTAAACCCGTGTGTGGATTCAGCAGTCTGCAAACACTTTCTCTGCAGAGTCCCAAAACAGGCGTTTTCAGTCCATTACCGGCATATGGAAGAAACAGCAGTAACCACAGGGAAATATCTGCTTCTAAATCCAAAACGCAGCTATCTAACAGAATGGTTGTCAATGTGTGCACTCAGCTTCCAGAGTTAAACCCGTGTGTGGATTCAGCAGTCTGCAAACACTTTCTCTGCAGAGTCCCAAAACAGGCGTTTTCAGCCCATTACCGGCACATGGAAGAAACAGCAGTCAGCACAGGGAAATATCTGCTTCTAAATCCAAAACGCAGCTATCTAACAGAACGGTTGTCAATGTGTGCACTCAACTTCCAGCGTTAAACCCGTTTGTGGATTCAGCAGTCTGCAAACACTTTCTCTGCAGAGTCCCAAAACAGGCGTTTTCAGCCCGTTACCGGCATATGGAAGAAACAGCTGTAAGCCCAGGGAAATATCTGCTTCTAAATCCAAAACGCAGTTATCTAACAGAACGGTTGTAAATGTGTGCACTCAACTTCCAGAGTTAAACCCGTGTGTGGATTCAGCAGTCTGCAAACACTTTCTCTGCAGAGTCCCAAAACAGGCGTTTTCAGCCCATTACCGGCATATGGATGAAACAGCAGTCAGCACAGGGAAATATCTGCTTCTAAATCCAAAACGCAGCTATCTAACAGAACGGTTGTCAATGTGTGCACTCAACTTCCAGAGTTAAACCCGTGTGTGGATTCAGCAGTCTGCAAACACTTTCTCTGCAGAGTCCCAAAACAGGCGTTTTCAGCCCATTACCGGCATATGGAAGAAACAGCAGTCAGCACAGGGAAATATCTGCTTCTAAATCCAAAACGCAGCTATCTAACAGAACGGTTGTCACTGTGTGCACTGAACTTCCAGAGTTAAACCCGTGTGTGGATTCAGCAGTCTGCAAACACTTTCTCTGCAGAGTCCCAAAGCAGGCGTTTTCAGCCCGTTACCGGCATATGGAAGAAACAGCTGTAAGCACAGGGAAATATCTGCTTCTAAATCCAAAACGCAGCTATCTAACAGAACGGTTGTCACTGTGTGCACTCAACTTCCAGAGTTAAACCCGTGTGTGGATTCAGCAGTCTGCAAACACTTTCTCTGCAGAGTCCCAAAACAGGCGTTTTCAGCCCATTACCGGCATATGGAAGAAACAGCAGTCAGCACAGGGAAATATCTGCTTCTAAATCCAAAACACAGCTATCTAACAGAACGGTTGTCAATGTGTGCACTCAACTTCCAGAGTTAAACCCGTGTGTGGATTCAGCAGTCTGCAAACACTTTCTCTGCAGAGTCCCAAAACAGGCGTTTTCAGCCCATTACCGGCATATGGAAGAAACAGCAGTAAGCACAGGGAAATATCTGCTTCTAAATCCAAAACGCAGCTATCTAACAGAACGGTTGTCAATGTGTGAACTCAACTTCCAGAGTTAATCCCGTGTGTGGATTCAGCAGTCTGCAAACACTTTCTCTGCAGAGTCCCAAAACAGGCGTTTTCAGCCCATTACCGGCATATGGAAGAAACAGCAGTAAGCACAGGGAAATATCTGCTTCTAAATCCAAAACGCAGCTATCTAACAGAACGGCTGTCAATGTGTGCACTCAACTTCCAGAGTTAAACCCGTGTGT
Organism: Aotus nancymaae; assembly: GCF_030222135.1. Taxonomy (NCBI): domain Eukaryota; kingdom Metazoa; phylum Chordata; class Mammalia; order Primates; family Aotidae; genus Aotus; species Aotus nancymaae. The sequence continues at coordinate 248,493 of NW_026988617.1, forward strand.
GGATTCAGCAGTCTGCAAACACTTTCTCTGCAGAGTCCCAAAACAGGCGTTTTCAGCCCATTACCGGCATATGGATGAAACAGCAGTCAGCACAGGGAAATATCTGCTTCTAAATCCAAAACGCAGCTATCTAACAGAACGGTTGTCACTGTGTGCACTCAACTTCCGGAGTTAAACCCGTGTGTGGATTCAGCAGTATGCAAACACTTTCTCTGTAGAGTCCCAAAACAGGCGTTTTCAGCCCATTACTGGCATATGGAAGAAACAGCAGTAAGCACAGGGAAATATCTGCTTCTAAATCCAAAACGCAGCTATCTAACAGAACGGTTGTCAATGTGTGCACTCAACTTCCAGAGTTAAACCCGTGTGTGGATTCAGCAGTCTGCAAACACTTTCTCTGCAGAGTCCCAAAACAGGCGTTTTCAGCCCATTACCGGCATATGGAAGAAACAGCAGTAAGCACAGGGAAATATCTGCTTCTAAATCCAAAACGCAGCTATCTAACAGAACGATTGTCAATGTGTGCACTCAACTTCCAGAGTTAAACCCGTGTGTGGATTCAGCAGTCTGCAAACACTTTCTCTGCAGAGTCCCAAAATAGGCGTTTTCAGCCCATTACCGGCATATGGAAGAAACAGCAGTAAGCACAGGGAAATAACTGCTTCTAAATCCAAAACGCAGCTATCTAACAGAACGGTTGTCAATGTGTGCACTCAACTTCCAGAGTTAAACCCGTGTGTGGATTCAGCAGTCTGCAAACACTTTCTCTGCAGAGTCCCAAAACAGGCGTTTTCAGCCCATTACCGGCATATGGAAGAAACAGCAGTCAGCACAGGGAAATATCTGCTTCTAAATCCAAAACGCAGCTATCTAACAGAACGGTTGTCAATGTGTGCACTCAACTTCCAGAGTTAAACCCGTGTGTGGATTCAGCAGTCTGCAAACACTTTCTCTGCAGAGTCCCAAAACAGGCGTTTTCAGCCCATTACCGGCATATGGAAGAAACAGCAGTCAGCACAGGGAAATATCTGCTTCTAAATCCAAAACGCAGCTATCTAACAGAACGGTTGTTAATGTGTGCACTCAACTTCCAGAGGTAAACCCGTTTGTGGATTCAGCAGTCTGCAAACACTTTCTCTGCAGAGTCCCAAAGCAGGCGTTTTCAGCCCGTTACCGGCATATGGAAGAAACAGCTGTAAGCACAGGGAAATATCTGCTTCTAAATCCAAAACGCAGCTATCTAACAGAACGGTTGTCACTGTGTGCACTCAACTTCCAGAGTTAAACCCGTGTGTGGATTCAGCAGTCTGCAAACACTTTCTCTGCAGAGTCCCAAAACAGGCGTTTTCAGCCCATTACCGGCATATGGAAGAAACAGCAGTCAGCACAGGGAAATATCTGCTTCTAAATCCAAAACACAGCTATCTAACAGAACGGTTGTCAATGTGTGCACTCAACTTCCAGAGTTAAACCCGTGTGTGGATTCAGCAGTCTGCAAACACTTTCTCTGCAGAGTCCCAAAACAGGCGTTTTCAGCCCATTACCGGCATATGGAAGAAACAGCAGTAAGCACAGGGAAATATCTGCTTCTAAATCCAAAACGCAGCTATCTAACAGAACGGTTGTCAATGTGTGATCTCAACTTCCAGAGTTAAACCCGTGTGTGGATTCAGCAGTCTGCAAACACTTTCTCTGCAGAGTCCCAAAACAGGCGTTTTCACCCCATTACCGGCATATGGAAGAAACAGCAGTAAGCACAGGGAAATATCTGCTTCTAAATCCAAAAAGCAGCTATCTAACAGAACGGCTGTCAATGTGTGCACTCAACTTCCAGAGATAAACCCGTGTGTGGATTCAGCAGTCTGCAAACACTTTCTCTGCAGAGTCCCAAAACAGGCGTTTTCAGCCCATTACCGGCATATGGATGAAACGGCAGTCAGCACAGGGAAATATCTGCTTCTAAATCCAAAACGCAGCTATCTAACAGAACGGTTGTCACTGTGTGCACTCAACTTCCAGAGTTAAACCCGTGTGTGGATTCAGCAGTCTGCAAACACTTTCTCTGCAGAGTCCCAAAACAGGCGTTTTCAGCCCATTACTGGCATATGGAAGAAACAGCAGTAAGCACAGGGAAATATCTGCTTCTAAATCCAAAACGCAGCTATCTAACAGAACGGTTGTCAATGTGTGCACTCAACTTCCAGAGTTAAACCCGTGTGTGGATTCAGCAGTCTGCAAACACTTTCTCTGCAGAGTCCCAAAACAGGCGTTTTCAGCCCATTACCGGCATATGGAAGAAACAGCAGTAAGCACAGGGAAATATCTGCTTCTAAATCCAAAACGCAGCTATCTAACAGAACGATTGTCAATGTGTGCACTCAACTTCCAGAGTTAAACCCGTGTGTGGATTCAGCAGTCTGCAAACACTTTCTCTGCAGAGTCCCAAAACAGGCGTTTTCAGCCCATTACCGGCATATGGAAGAAACAGTAGTAAGCACAGGGAAATATCTGCTTCTAAATCCAAAACGCAGCTATCTAACAGAACGGTTGTCAATGTGTGCACTCAACTTCCAGAGTTAAACCCGTGTGTGGATTCAGCAGTCTGCAAACACTTTCTCTGCAGAGTCCCAAAACAGGCGTTTTCAGCCCATTACCGGCATATGGAAGAAACAGCAGTCAGCACAGGGAAATATCTGCTTCTAAATCCAAAACGCAGCTATCTAACAGAACGGTTGTCAATGTGTGCACTCAACTTCCAGAGTTAAACCCGTTTGTGGATTCAGCAGTCTGCAAACACTTTCTCTGCAGAGTCCCAAAGCAGGCGTTTTCAGCCCGTTACCGGCATATGGAAGAAACAGCAGTAAGCACAGGGAAATATCTGCTTCTAAATCCAAAACGCAGCTATCTAACAGAACGGTTGTCACTGTGTGCACTCAACTTCCAGAGTTAAACCCGTGTGTGGATTCAGCAGTCTGCAAACACTTTCTCTGCAGAGTCCCAAAACAGGCGTTTTCAGCCAATTACCGGCATTTTGAAGAAACAGCAGTCAGCACAGGGAAATATCTGCTTCTAAATCCAAAACACAGCTATCTAACAGAACGGTTGTCAATGTGTGCACTCAACTTCCAGAGTTAAACCCGTGTGTGGATTCAGCAGTCTGCAAACACTTTCTCTGCAGAGTCCCAAAACAGGCGTTTTCAGCCCATTACCGGAATATGGAAGAAACAGCAGTCAGCACAGGGAAATATCTGCTTCTAAATCCAAAACGCAGCTATCTAACAGAACGGTTGTCAATGTGTGAACTCAACTTCCAGAGTTAAACCCGTGTGTGGATTCAGCAGTCTGCAAACACTTTCTCTGCAGAGTCCCAAAACAGGCGTTTTCAGCCCATTACCGGCATATGGAAGAAACAGCAGTAAGCACAGGGAAATATCTGCTTCTAAATCCAAAACGCAGCTATCTAACAGAACGGCTGTCAATGTGTGCACTCAACTTCCAGAGTTAAACCCGTGTGTGGATTCAGCAGTCTGCAAACACTTTCTCTGCAGAGTCCCAAAACAGGCGTTTTCAGCCCATTACCGGCATATGGAAGAAACAGCAGTCAGCACAGGGAAATATCTGCTTCTAAATCCAAAACGCAGCTATCTAACAGAACGGTTGTCAATGTGTGCACTCAGCTTCCAGAGTTAAACCCGTGTGTGGATTCAGCAGTCTGCAAACACTTTCTCTGCAGAGTCCCAAAACAGGCGTTTTCAGCCCATTACCGGCATATGGAAGAAACAGCAGTCAGCACAGGGAAATATCTGCTTCTAAATCCAAAACGGAGCTATCTAACAGAACGGCTGTCAATGTGTGCACTCAACTTCCAGAGTTAAACCCGTGTGTGGATTCAGCAGTCTGCAAACACTTTCTCTGCAGAGTCCCAAAACAGGCGTTTTCAGCCCATTACCGGCATATGGAAGAAACAGCAGTCAGCACAGGGAAATATCTGCTTCTAAATCCAAAACACAGCTATCTAACAGAACGGTTGTCAATGTGTGCACTCAACTTCCAGAGTTAAACCCGTGTGTGGATTCAGCAGTCTGCAAACACTTTCTCTGCAGAGTCCCAAAACAGGCGTTTTCAGCCCATTACCGGCATATGGAAGAAACAGCAGTAAGCACAGGGAAATATCTGCTTCTAAATCCAAAACGCAGCTATCTAACAGAACGGTTGTCAATGTGTGAACTCAACTTCCAGAGTTAAACCCGTGTGTGGATTCAGCAGTCTGCAAACACTTTCTCTGCAGAGTCCCAAAACAGGCGTTTTCACCCCATTACCGGCATATGGAAGAAACAGCAGTAAGCACAGGGAAATATCTGCTTCTAAATCCAAAAAGCAGCTATCTAACAGAACGGCTGTCAATGTGTGCACTCAACTTCCAGAGTTAAACCCGTGTGTGGATTCAGCAGTCTGCAAACACTTTCTCTGCAGAGTCCCAAAACAGGCGTTTTCAGCCCATTACCGGCATATGGATGAAACGGCAGTCAGCACAGGGAAATATCTGCTTCTAAATCCAAAACGCAGCTATCTAACAGAACGGTTGTCACTGTGTGCACTCAACTTCCAGAGTTAAACCCGTGTGTGGATTCAGCAGTCTGCAAACACTTTCTCTGCAGAGTCCCAAAACAGGCGTTTTCAGCCCATTACTGGCATATGGAAGAAACAGCAGTAAGCACAGGGAAATATCTGCTTCTAAATCCAAAACGCAGCTATCTAACAGAACGGTTGTCAATGTGTGCACTCAACTTCCAGAGTTAAACCCGTGTGTGGATTCAGCAGTCTGCAAACACTTTCTCTGCAGAGTCCCAAAACAGGCGTTTTCAGCCCATTACCGGCATATGGAAGAAACAGCAGTAAGCACAGGGAAATATCTGCTTCTAAATCCAAAACGCAGCTATCTAACAGAACGATTGTCAATGTGTGCACTCAACTTCCAGAGTTAAACCCGTGTGTGGATTCAGCAGTCTGCAAACACTTTCTCTGCAGAGTCCCAAAACAGGCGTTTTCAGCCCATTACCGGCATATGGAAGAAACAGTAGTAAGCACAGGGAAATATCTGCTTCTAAATCCAAAACGCAGCTATCTAACAGAACGGTTGTCACTGTGTGCACTCAACTTCCAGAGTTAAACCCGTGTGTGGATTCAGCAGTCTGCAAACACTTTCTCTGCAGAGTCCCAAAACAGGCGTTTTCAGCCCATTACCGGCATATGGAAGAAACAGCAGTCAGCACAGGGAAATATCTGCTTCTAAATCCAAAACACAGCTATCTAACAGAACGGTTGTCAATGTGTGCACTCAACTTCCAGAGTTAAACCCGTGTGTGGATTCAGCAGTCTGCAAACACTTTCTCTGCAGAGTCCCAAAACAGGCGTTTTCAGCCCATTACCGGCATATGGAAGAAACAGCAGTAAGCACAGGGAAATATCTGCTTCTAAATCCAAAACGCAGCTATCTAACAGAACGGTTGTCAATGTGTGAACTCAACTTCCAGAGTTAAACCCGTGTGTGGATTCAGCAGTCTGCAAACACTTTCTCTGCAGAGTCCCAAAACAGGCGTTTTCAGCCCATTACCGGCATATGGAAGAAACAGCAGTAAGCACAGGGAAATATCTGCTTCTAAATCCAAAACGCAGCTATCTAACAGAACGGCTGTCAATGTGTGCACTCAACTTCCAGAGTTAAACCCGTGTGTGGATTCAGCAGTCTGCAAACACTTTCTCTGCAGAGTCCCAAAACAGGCGTTTTCAGCCCATTACCGGCATATGGATGAAACAGCAGTCAGCACAGGGAAATATCTGCTTCTAAATCCAAAACGCAGCTATCTAACAGAACGGTTGTCACTGTGTGCACTCAACTTCCGGAGTTAAACCCGTGTGTGGATTCAGCAGTATGCAAACACTTTCTCTGCAGAGTCCCAAAACAGGCGTTTTCAGCCCATTACTGGCATATGGAAGAAACAGCAGTAAGCACAGGGAAATATCTGCTTCTAAATCCAAAACGCAGCTATCTAACAGAACGGTTGTCAATGTGTGCACTCAACTTCCAGAGTTAAACCCGTGTGTGGATTCAGCAGTCTGCAAACACTTTCTCTGCAGAGTCCCAAAACAGGCGTTTTCAGCCCATTACCGGCATATGGAAGAAACAGCAGTAAGCACAGGGAAATATCTGCTTCTAAATCCAAAACGCAGCTATCTAACAGAACGATTGTCAATGTGTGCACTCAACTTCCAGAGTTAAACCCGTGTGTGGATTCAGCAGTCTGCAAACACTTTCTCTGCAGAGTCCCAAAATAGGCGTTTTCAGCCCATTACCGGCATATGGAAGAAACAGCAGTAAGCACAGGGAAATAACTGCTTCTAAATCCAAAACGCAGCTATCTAACAGAACGGTTGTCAATGTGTGCACTCAACTTCCAGAGTTAAACCCGTGTGTGGATTCAGCAGTCTGCAAACACTTTCTCTGCAGAGTCCCAAAACAGGCGTTTTCAGCCCATTACCGGCATATGGAAGAAACAGCAGTCAGCACAGGGAAATATCTGCTTCTAAATCCAAAACGCAGCTATCTAACAGAACGGTTGTCAATGTGTGCACTCAACTTCCAGAGTTAAACCCGTGTGTGGATTCAGCAGTCTGCAAACACTTTCTCTGCAGAGTCCCAAAACAGGCGTTTTCAGCCCATTACCGGCATATGGAAGAAACAGCAGTCAGCACAGGGAAATATCTGCTTCTAAATCCAAAACGCAGCTATCTAACAGAACGGTTGTTAATGTGTGCACTCAACTTCCAGAGGTAAACCCGTTTGTGGATTCAGCAGTCTGCAAACACTTTCTCTGCAGAGTCCCAAAGCAGGCGTTTTCAGCCCGTTACCGGCATATGGAAGAAACAGCTGTAAGCACAGGGAAATATCTGCTTCTAAATCCAAAACGCAGCTATCTAACAGAACGGTTGTCACTGTGTGCACTCAACTTCCAGAGTTAAACCCGTGTGTGGATTCAGCAGTCTGCAAACACTTTCTCTGCAGAGTCCCAAAACAGGCGTTTTCAGCCCATTACCGGCATATGGAAGAAACAGCAGTCAGCACAGGGAAATATCTGCTTCTAAATCCAAAACACAGCTATCTAACAGAACGGTTGTCAATGTGTGCACTCAACTTCCAGAGTTAAACCCGTGTGTGGATTCAGCAGTCTGCAAACACTTTCTCTGCAGAGTCCCAAAACAGGCGTTTTCAGCCCATTACCGGCATATGGAAGAAACAGCAGTAAGCACAGGGAAATATCTGCTTCTAAATCCAAAACGCAGCTATCTAACAGAACGGTTGTCAATGTGTGATCTCAACTTCCAGAGTTAAACCCGTGTGTGGATTCAGCAGTCTGCAAACACTTTCTCTGCAGAGTCCCAAAACAGGCGTTTTCACCCCATTACCGGCATATGGAAGAAACAGCAGTAAGCACAGGGAAATATCTGCTTCTAAATCCAAAAAGCAGCTATCTAACAGAACGGCTGTCAATGTGTGCACTCAACTTCCAGAGATAAACCCGTGTGTGGATTCAGCAGTCTGCAAACACTTTCTCTGCAGAGTCCCAAAACAGGCGTTTTCAGCCCATTACCGGCATATGGATGAAACGGCAGTCAGCACAGGGAAATATCTGCTTCTAAATCCAAAACGCAGCTATCTAACAGAACGGTTGTCACTGTGTGCACTCAACTTCCAGAGTTAAACCCGTGTGTGGATTCAGCAGTCTGCAAACACTTTCTCTGCAGAGTCCCAAAACAGGCGTTTTCAGCCCATTACTGGCATATGGAAGAAACAGCAGTAAGCACAGGGAAATATCTGCTTCTAAATCAAAAACGCAGCTATCTAACAGAACGGTTGTCAATGTGTGCACTCAACTTCCAGAGTTAAACCCGTGTGTGGATTCAGCAGTCTGCAAACACTTTCTCTGCAGAGTCCCAAAACAGGCGTTTTCAGCCCATTACCGGCATATGGAAGAAACAGCAGTAAGCACAGGGAAATATCTGCTTCTAAATCCAAAACGCAGCTATCTAACAGAACGATTGTCAATGTGTGCACTCAACTTCCAGAGTTAAACCCGTGTGTGGATTCAGCAGTCTGCAAACACTTTCTCTGCAGAGTCCCAAAACAGGCGTTTTCAGCCCATTACCGGCATATGGAAGAAACAGTAGTAAGCACAGGGAAATATCTGCTTCTAAATCCAAAACGCAGCTATCTAACAGAACGGTTGTCAATGTGTGCACTCAACTTCCAGAGTTAAACCCGTGTGTGGATTCAGCAGTCTGCAAACACTTTCTCTGCAGAGTCCCAAAACAGGCGTTTTCAGCCCATTACCGGCATATGGAAGAAACAGCAGTCAGCACAGGGAAATATCTGCTTCTAAATCCAAAACGCAGCTATCTAACAGAACGGTTGTCAATGTGTGCACTCAACTTCCAGAGTTAAACCCGTTTGTGGATTCAGCAGTCTGCAAACACTTTCTCTGCAGAGTCCCAAAGCAGGCGTTTTCAGCCCGTTACCGGCATATGGAAGAAACAGCAGTAAGCACAGGGAAATATCTGCTTCTAAATCCAAAACGCAGCTATCTAACAGAACGGTTGTCACTGTGTGCACTCAACTTCCAGAGTTAAACCCGTGTGTGGATTCAGCAGTCTGCAAACACTTTCTCTGCAGAGTCCCAAAACAGGCGTTTTCAGCCAATTACCGGCATTTTGAAGAAACAGCAGTCAGCACAGGGAAATATCTGCTTCTAAATCCAAAACACAGCTATCTAACAGAACGGTTGTCAATGTGTGCACTCAACTTCCAGAGTTAAACCCGTGTGTGGATTCAGCAGTCTGCAAACACTTTCTCTGCAGAGTCCCAAAACAGGCGTTTTCAGCCCATTACCGGAATATGGAAGAAACATCAGTCAGCACAGGGAAATATCTGCTTCTAAATCCAAAACGCAGCTATCTAACAGAACGGTTGTCAATGTGTGAACTCAACTTCCAGAGTTAAACCCGTGTGTGGATTCAGCAGTCTGCAAACACTTTCTCTGCAGAGTCCCAAAACAGGCGTTTTCAGCCCATTACCGGCATATGGAAGAAACAGCAGTAAGCACAGGGAAATATCTGCTTCTAAATCCAAAACGCAGCTATCTAACAGAACGGCTGTCAATGTGTGCACTCAACTTCCAGAGTTAAACCCGTGTGTGGATTCAGCAGTCTGCAAACACTTTCTCTGCAGAGTCCCAAAACAGGCGTTTTCAGCCCATTACCGGCATATGGAAGAAACAGCAGTCAGCACAGGGAAATATCTGCTTCTAAATCCAAAACGCAGCTATCTAACAGAACGGTTGTCAATGTGTGCACTCAGCTTCCAGAGTTAAACCCGTGTGTGGATTCAGCAGTCTGCAAACACTTTCTCTGCAGAGTCCCAAAACAGGCGTTTTCAGCCCATTACCGGCACATGGAAGAAACAGCAGTCAGCACAGGGAAATATCTGCTTCTAAATCCAAAACGCAGCTATCTAACAGAACGGTTGTCAATGTGTGCACTCAACTTCCAGCGTTAAACCCGTTTGTGGATTCAGCAGTCTGCAAACACTTTCTCTGCAGAGTCCCAAAACAGGCGTTTTCAGCCCGTTACCGGCATATGGAAGAAACAGCTGTAAGCCCAGGGAAATATCTGCTTCTAAATCCAAAACGCAGCTATCTAACAGAACGGTTGTCACTGTGTGCACTCAACTTCCAGAGTTAAACCCGTGTGTGGATTCAGCAGTCTGCAAACACTTTCTCTGCAGAGTCCCAAAACAGGCGTTTTCAGCCCATTACCGGCATATGGAAGAAACAGCAGTCAGCACAGGGAAATATCTGCTTCTAAATCCAAAACACAGCTATCTAACAGAACGGTTGTCAATGTGTGCACTCAACTTCCAGAGTTAAACCCGTGTGTGGATTCAGCAGTCTGCAAACACTTTCTCTGCAGAGTCCCAAAACAGGCGTTTTCAGCCCATTACCGGCATATGGAAGAAACAGCAGTAAGCACAGGGAAATATCTGCTTCTAAATCCAAAACGCAGCTATCTAACAGAACGGTTGTCAATGTGTGAACTCAACTTCCAGAGTTAAACCCGTGTGTGGATTCAGCAGTCTGCAAACACTTTCTCTGCAGAGTCCCAAAACAGGCGTTTTCACCCCATTACCGGCATATGGAAGAAACAGCAGTAAGCACAGGGAAATATCTGCTTCTAAATCCAAAAAGCAGCTATCTAACAGAACGGCTGTCAATGTGTGCACTCAACTTCCAGAGTTAAACCCGTGTGTGGATTCAGCAGTCTGCAAACACTTTCTCTGCAGAGTCCCAAAACAGGCGTTTTCAGCCCATTACCGGCATATGGATGAAACGGCAGTCAGCACAGGGAAATATCTGCTTCTAAATCCAAAACGCAGCTATCTAACAGAACGGTTGTCACTGTGTGCACTCAACTTCCAGAGTTAAACCCGTGTGTGGATTCAGCAGTCTGCAAACACTTTCTCTGCAGAGTCCCAAAACAGGCGTTTTCAGCCCATTACTGGCATATGGAAGAAACAGCAGTAAGCACAGGGAAATATCTGCTTCTAAATCCAAAACGCAGCTATCTAACAGAACGGTTGTCAATGTGTGCACTCAACTTCCAGAGTTAAACCCGTGTGTGGATTCAGCAGTCTGCAAACACTTTCTCTGCAGAGTCCCAAAACAGGCGTTTTCAGCCCATTACCGGCATATGGAAGAAACAGCAGTAAGCACAGGGAAATATCTGCTTCTAAATCCAAAACGCAGCTATCTAACAGAACGATTGTCAATGTGTGCACTCAACTTCCAGAGTTAAACCCGTGTGTGGATTCAGCAGTCTGCAAACACTTTCTCTGCAGAGTCCCAAAACAGGCGTTTTCAGCCCATTACCGGCATATGGAAGAAACAGTAGTAAGCACAGGGAAATATCTGCTTCTAAATCCAAAACGCAGCTATCTAACAGAACGGTTGTCAATGTGTGCACTCAACTTCCAGAGTTAAACCCGTGTGTGGATTCAGCAGTCTGCAAACACTTTCTCTGCAGAGTCCCAAAACAGGCGTTTTCAGCCCATTACCGGCATATGGAAGAAACAGCAGTCAGCACAGGGAAATATCTGCTTCTAAATCCAAAACGCAGCTATCTAACAGAACGGTTGTCAATGTGTGCACTCAACTTCCAGAGTTAAACCCGTTTGTGGATTCAGCAGTCTGCAAACACTTTCTCTGCAGAGTCCCAAAGCAGGCGTTTTCAGCCCGTTACCGGCATATGGAAGAAACAGCTGTAAGCACAGGGAAATATCTGCTTCTAAATCCAAAACGCAGCTATCTAACAGAACGGTTGTCACTGTGTGCACTCAACTTCCAGTGTTAAACCCGTGTGTGGATTCAGCAGTCTGCAAACACTTTCTCTGCAGAGTCCCAAAACAGGCGTTTTCAGCCAATTACCGGCATTTTGAAGAAACAGCAGTCAGCACAGGGAAATATCTGCTTCTAAATCCAAAACACAGCTATCTAACAGAACGGTTGTCAATGTGTGCACTCAACTTCCAGAGTTAAACCCGTGTGTGGATTCAGCAGTCTGCAAACACTTTCTCTGCAGAGTCCCAAAACAGGCGTTTTCAGCCCATTACCGGAATATGGAAGAAACAGCAGTCAGCACAGGGAAATATCTGCTTCTAAATCCAAAACGCAGCTATCTAACAGAACGGTTGTCAATGTGTGAACTCAACTTCCAGAGTTAAACCCGTGTGTGGATTCAGCAGTCTGCAAACACTTTCTCTGCAGAGTCCCAAAACAGGCGTTTTCAGCCCATTACCGGCATATGGAAGAAACAGCAGTAAGCACAGGGAAATATCTGCTTCTAAATCCAAAACGCAGCTATCTAACAGAACGGTTGTCAATGTGTGCACTCAACTTCCAGAGTTAAACCCGTGTGTGGATTCAGCAGTCTGCAAACCCTTTCTCTGCAGAGTCCCAAAACAGGCATTTTCAGCCCATTACCGGCATATGGAAGAAACAGCAGTCAGCACAGGGAAATATCTGCTTCTAAATCCAAAACGCAGCTATCTAACAGAACGGTTGTCAATGTGTGCACTCAACTTCCAGAGTTAAACCCGTGTGTGGATTCAGCAGTCTGCAAACACTTTCTCTGCAGAGTCCCAAAACAGGCGTTTTCAGCCCATTACCGGCATATGGAAGAAACAGCAGTAAGCACAGGGAAATATCTGCTTCTAAATCCAAAACGCAGCTATCTAACAGAACGATTGTCAATGTGTGCACTCAACTTCCAGAGTTAAACCCGTGTGTGGATTCAGCAGTCTGCAAACACTTTCTCTGCAGAGTCCCAAAACAGGCGTTTTCAGCCCATTACCGGCATATGGAAGAAACAGTAGTAAGCACAGGGAAATATCTGCTTCTAAATCCAAAACGCAGCTATCTAACAGAACGGTTGTCAATGTGTGCACTCAACTTCCAGAGTTAAACCCGTGTGTGGATTCAGCAGTCTGCAAACACTTTCTCTGCAGAGTCCCAAAACAGGCGTTTTCAGCCCATTACCGGCATATGGAAGAAACAGCAGTCAGCACAGGGAAATATCTGCTTCTAAATCCAAAACGCAGCTATCTAACAGAACGGTTGTCAATGTGTGCACTCAACTTCCAGAGTTAAACCCGTTTGTGGATTCAGCAGTCTGCAAACACTTTCTCTGCAGAGTCCCAAAGCAGGCGTTTTCAGCCCGTTACCGGCATATGGAAGAAACAGCTGTAAGCACAGGGAAATATCTGCTTCTAAATCCAAAACGCAGCTATCTAACAGAACGGTTGTCACTGTGTGCACTCAACTTCCAGTGTTAAACCCGTGTGTGGATTCAGCAGTCTGCAAACACTTTCTCTGCAGAGTCCCAAAACAGGCGTTTTCAGCCAATTACCGGCATTTTGAAGAAACAGCAGTCAGCACAGGGGAAATATCTGCTTTCTAAATCCAAAACACAGCTATCTAACAGAACGGTTGTCAATGTGTGCACTCAACTTCCAGAGTTAAACCCGTGTGTGGATTCAGCAGTCTGCAAACACTTTCTCTGCAGAGTCCCAAAACAGGCGTTTTCAGCCCATTACCCGGAATATGAAGAAACAGCAGTCAGCACAGGGAAATATTCTGCTTCTAAATCCAAAACGCAGCTATCTAACAGAACGGTTGTCAATGTGTGAACTCAACTTCCAGAGTTAAACCCGTGTGTGGATTCCAGCAGTCTGCAAACACTTTCTCTGCAGAGTCCCAAAACAGGCGTTTTCAGCCCATTACCGGCATATGGAAGAAACAGCAGTAAGCACAGGGAAATATCTGCTTCTAAATCCAAAACGCAGCTATCTAACAGAACGGCTGTCAATGTGTGCACTCAACTTCCAGAATTAAACCCGTGTGTGGATTCAGCAGTCTGCAAACACTTTCTCTGCAGAGTCCCAAAACAGGCGTTTTCAGCCCATTACGGCATATGGAAGAAACAGCAGTAAGCACAGGGAAATATCTGCTTCTAAATCCAAAACGCAGCTATCTAACAGAACGGTTGTCAATGTGTGCACTCAGCTTCCAGAGTTAAACCCGTGTGTGGATTCAGCAATCTGCAAACACTTTCTCTGCAGAGTCCCAAAACAGGCGGTTTTCAGCCCATTACACGGCACATGGAAG